>NC_066313.1:63253933-63553933 GCF_022539315.1 Serinus canaria
CGGATGGGAGGTTGGCGGTGGAGGTGGAGGGGCGAGTGGGGAGGGTGGAGGGGGTAGGGGGGAGGGGCGGGGGAGGGGCGGGGGGAGAGGAAGACGAGAAGAGAAGAGGAAGAGAAGAGAAAGGCGGAGAGAAGAGAAGAGAATGAGGAGCGAAGAGAGAGAAGACGTAGAAGGAAGCAGCAGCAAGAGCGAAGTCAAGCAGAGACGAGAAGTGCCCGAAACGAGGAGAAGAGCGCGCAGTAGAAGCGAAGGGCACTCGCCCTTTCCTTCGCTTCCTAAGACGCCAGCGTGCGATCGACGGAGAATGTCGGCTAGTCCAACGCTCGCCGAGCCGCTCCTCTCCTCTACTCTCCCTCTTCCTATCATAGACTATGCCTCTTCTCTTTGAGGGAAGTTGAGTCTCAACAGAAAAAACTCCTTGGATATATCTGAAAAAAGATACTTTGCCTTAGAAGAAATAGCAACATATATGTGACACAGAATGAAATTTATCCATCTAGTTATGTCCAGTGTTTCTTTTAACATCACCACATAGAGATTTTGAACATAAATATTCTTAATTTTGTTTTTCAGAAATGTGGTTTGCAAGCCAACACAGACATAAACAAAATGAATGTAAGGCATCTGAGAAGCATTGTTATGATCTATTGCACTGTAGTATATGTAGTGAAAATATGCAAAGACTGGCAAACCTGATGTGGCTCTTTCACTATGTGAATTCAAGAGAATGAGAATGTTTGTAGAAGCCTGTATGTTCAAATCTCAGCCTCTGTTGGGCAATCATTCTCCCTATAACTTAGTATAACTGATATAACACTTTGTCATCCACAAATAGTATTATGAAAAATGAGGAAGTGAATTCTTTTCACTTTAGACTCATATGTGCTCAGTTATATAAATATCTAAGCTTTACCAGTTGAATTGATTTCCTAATTTGTGAAAGTGTAAATGAAAAGATACCATGGCTACAGTAATTTGTCATCTTTCTTCTTTCAAAAGACATTGTCTATTATTTTCTGATTTTCTGAATACAGAAAAAAAAGCAGTCAAACAAAAAACCCCCAACCCAAACCATCGAAGCAACTCAAAGGGGAGGAATCATCTGAAGTGATGCAGTGAGTAATACTCAAGCCATCAGCTGTTCACTGATTTTTTATAGGTGAAAAGTAATACCCATATCTGCAAAATGCTTTTAGATTACATCTACTTAACTTGTTATATTTATGTTAGTGCATCTTAATTAAATTTTGCAGAAGAGAAAATGTATTGTATTGCTGACAAACCTGCTACTGTTAAATTTTACCTTATCTAGTAGTCAGTTTGGACTATTTAAGTATATTACTGTCAACTGCATACAATTTTATATGCATGCATTTTTCTTTCTACTGTAGATAAAACAGTCTGATTAAAATGTATACATTTCATGTAAGTATGTGTGATTAAATTAACACTGATATACTCAAATCAGAAATTACTAGCCTCATCAAAACTGAGATATATGGATATCTGGATATGGATTTTTGGATATTTGGAATATATGTCCCAAAACCATTTGGGACTTTCATTTTATGGAACCTACCTAGCAAGCACAGACTCTTGGTCTGAGACAAGTTTGTGCTAGTGCTCTTTGGAGCACAATTAAATTACAATACCAAGGAGGCTCTTGTCCCTGATGATTTATTTGTTTGTAATACTATATTCTAGAAAGTTAAGGCTTGTCCACAGACTAAGCCATTAAGCTGAAAATACCTTCTGCAATTTCTTTGTGTTAATTCTGCATGCATTAAAGTCCACATATTGTATTGTGAATGCATATTGTGTTTTTCAGTGTCAATTTCTAATGCAAATGTGACTGATATTTTCAAATATTCTTTTCAAGCCTTTACTTGTATAAAACAATGTTTGTATTGACCAGATTTTGGCAATAGCATGGTCTGTAAGGTACTCAGAATTATACAATTAAATTCTGCTGATAATTACTCCTGAAAATTTAAAATGTGTGCAGACATCCTGTTAAGACCAATACTTTTTGCTATTTACACTGCAAATTCCCAATTATTGTTCTAAAAGACACAATCCTCCACTCAGAGGATCTGTGGAACACAAATCTCTGAAACTTTTATCTCCCAGGGCAGACGCGGCAGTCTTGTCAAACATATTTTGGAAGACAATTACTATTTTGAGGCATGAATAATAGGAATTATTAATCAATGAGCATTTATGAGTGATATAGAAGTAGAATTTGATTTCTGTAAAGAAACTCAGTACTTCACATAATCCAGGCAATAACAAAAGCTGGATGTAAACTATCCAAGGAATTAGAGACATGTAAGTACTGAATAATTTGGTCAGTCTTGGAGAGTTTTACTCAGCCAGAATTTATCTGTTTCTTTTATGAATTATGCTAAGAATTTTCCTTAAGTCTGGCTTTGATGTATGACATTGATGTATAATTTGGAATACATGTACTTACCTTGACAGGATAACATAAAATTACTTTTAAAAATTATTCTGCCTTTTGAGACATTTTAGGGTTTTTATCATACAATGTGATTAATTTAATTTTCCTGGAGTAAAACATCTTGCAACACAAATTTGGTGTTAAGTAAAGGTAATGCAAAATATGGCATTTATTAGCCATGAGATTATTGTCTTTATCATTTAGATATAGGTAAAGAGCTTATCTGAAAATAGCATTTTGAAAAATCTTTGATATATTTACAAAGCATCTACCCAGCTAAAATACTCTAAATCTTATTACAAAATTATTTTCTATTCTTTGCAAAAGCTTATATGTTTGAGAAGTGTGTGAAATGAGATATTAATTAATTGATATTTATTGTCTGTTATTAACTCACCTGGACAACTTTGTTAAACAAAGTATGATATATGGTGTGGTGTTACATTGTTACGTGATGTGTTCGTCAAAAGCTTAATAAGAGGTAACTTCAAGAAGGTAATCTTTTTAATTCAGCTATTTCAGCTTTTAACCTTGGACTAGGGGCAATTAAAAACAACAGGAAGGTGAAATAGCTTTTTTCCAATTCTCTCCAAGTAGTAGTTAGAGTAATTACCTAGAATATGATTTTTTACAGTGATGCTGTTAATGTTGGTCAAAGATGGTTATCCTATTTTGAGGCCTATAAGCCCACAAACTGTCCTTTAAGATGTTGTAATCTGAACTGCTTGCTATACATGAACACATAGTCCTGAAAATTTGATTTGTTTTAATATTTCCACATATACTTCCATTAAGAACAAGATAATGAATAAATAAATCACTATTGGAAGTATTTAGGGGTCAGGCTTTCTCCCTTGCCCTGATTCTGCACTTGCCTAAGAGCAAAGCTGACCTTGGGAATTAAAATACTTTAGAAACTGAGCTGACTTTGGGCTTATCATCTGGTTTAATGGTAGTCAGAATGTTCTTTGTAGAACTTCCTTCTATCATATTTATCATAACATTTTGTCCACTCAATATCCAGAGCAGAAGCCCGTTGCCCCTCCAAAGTAGAAGCAGACTGTGCAAGATGAACTGAATTTTTCCCTTCCTTAAATCAAATGCAACTACACTGGAAAAGAGTATCAGGTTAGTGGGTAATATTGACCATGTATTTCGGTTTTTGTTTGCTTTTACATGGGAGGTATTTGAAATTATAATAGAAATTTGAAATTATAATAGAGCAAGGATATCTGCTATTTTGTATAACTCATTCTCCTCTTTTCTACATGTCAGCTTTTGCTTTTCCCGGACAAACAAAACAATCCAAACAAAAAAAACCCAGCTTTATTTCTGTATTTTAAGAAATACTAAACAGTTTAATCTCAGATCTTGATATATTTGTAAACTAGGAACAGACATTAGTAAATCCACCTTAAAATGTAAAATACAATTTTGTTTGTTGGTTTTGTTTTCTCCTAGGAGAACATGTAGTGCATGATAAATACTACAGAATGTCGCAAAATTTAGGGAAAAATAACACTAGCAGAGTTGGTAAAACAAACAAAAAACCAAATATACATACAGAAAAAAAAAAAAAAAGATGTCTGATTTTGTAATTATGTTTCTATTCTTTCATTACTGTCATATAAAACAATGTAGTTCAAAATCTGCACTATAGTTGCACTTATGTAAGCAATACTGGCTTCTAATATGTATTCAAAGAAGGTTTCTCTGCCTCCAATGTGTCACTTTTATGTCATCTTGCCTCCTTAGCAGTTGATCCAAAAAGCAAAGTTCATTTCAATTATTTCAGCATCCTTCAGCACCCTGTCAGTAAACAAGCACTTTGAAGCATTCACTGCTACGAGCAAGATCCAGACTTGAGGATAAAGACTGAATGGTCAGCAGTGGCTGGGGAAGACAAAAACCTGTACCCTTCATCCAAAGTGACATGGATTATGGCTCCTGTATACAAATTACTTGTTCCCTGAACAAGGCTGAAACTCTAGCTTACAACACATTTTCATCACAAAAATAATCAGAAAATAATAATGAGAAAGTGTTCTCTAACCTCTGCACCCATTAATTTTGAGATAAAATGAATGCTACTAGATTGTTTTATGTGTTTTGTAATTTCTAACTGTTAGGACGTCATAAAAATTTATGTTCAGATACCATAAACCATTGCTCTAAGAGAAGGGTTTTCTTCTGTTCAAACTCAAAACAGACTATGCCCATCCAAAATGGTTCAAATCAGTCTTGAATTGTTCATGCAGAACTACAATCTAGTTGAGTGACCACTGAATTATGTTTGACTTTGGCTACACTCTCTGGCCCTGATCCTGACCCTGATTTGCCATTCCCCACCCAGGGTCCTCCTTGGTGTGGTCACTTATCACACAAACCTTCTGATTCAACTTTTCTTGTTGGGCAGCCAACCCTTGTTGCTCCCTTATATTTTCATACTAATCTCTGAACTGGGGAAAAATTTTCTCTTGAAGCACAGGGTTATGACCTTGCTTTTTTGCTGTGGTCCCTCCTCTCAGCATTCTGAATTTTGCTATCTTATGCTCACTGCAGCCAATGTTGCTATTAACCTATTATCCCAGAAATTCTTTTCAAGACTAGAAATGTGCAAAAGCCTAAATGAAAGTACATGAAGCAACATGCTTTCCCTCCCTCCTTCAGCTGAAAAAACATGTTTATAAAATACTTTAAAATACTTAAAAGAGGATTGTATTCTTTGACATCTCTTCTTGTGCTAAAGAATACTAATTCACAAGTAGTGCTTCAGGGGTAAAGAAAGGTGAATGAGATTCCAAGTTGCTTCAGTGAATAAATACCATGGGTAAATGTGAGCAGTTATTTACTTTCATGGATTAGGTAGCATGACAGCATACAAAATGTGATGTATTTGTGCTATTGCTTTCTACAGGAAAAAGGTATCATATTTACTATTTCAGCCAGTGGCTGTGAAGAATACATAAGCATTTACAAAGTGTGATGCTTAGCTGCTTTAAAAATGTAAAGCAATATTAAAATAATCTTCTCTGTATTACCTTCCATTGCTTTTTTAAGATACCCAAATAGTTTATTTGCTTCCTTAACCAGTGGCTGCCCTAAGTGTGCATGAACAGTTAAAAAAGCCTATAAGGATTCTGGATGGCTTAAAATGATAAAGCATGCTACTAAAATATTCTAATGACTTCATACACCTGAATGCTATTTGGGAACTACATCTGTGCTTTGCCTTGAATTACAGATATTGCTGGGAATAAAAACTCAAGGCACAGTTAACCATTAAAAATTCCATGACTGTGAAGGGTTGGAATGTCTTCTGAAAGATGATAATTGCTGACAAGAAATAGTTGAAAACTTAGTCTCCTCAACAGAAAGCAAGCAATTAAACTAACATCCCCCACTACCTCTGTGACAAATTATGTCAGTATTCAGCTTTCTCTGTATCATATCTCTCCTCTCATCATCCAGAGCTTTTACTTCCTGCACTATTTTATGGCAGGACTATGTTCAGTTAAATCTGTGTGGTTTTACAAGTAATTCTCTTCTGTAACCACACCGACTCTTCTTCCTGTGATGTTTTCCTAAATTGATAATAGAATTCA
Organism: Serinus canaria; assembly: GCF_022539315.1. Lineage (NCBI taxonomy): Eukaryota > Metazoa > Chordata > Aves > Passeriformes > Fringillidae > Serinus > Serinus canaria. Next base: position 63,260,000 of record NC_066313.1, read on the forward strand.
ATTTTAAATAGGACCAGTATTCTTTTTTTGAAGTTAGTAAAGCACAGATGTAAAATTGCTGTTGAATTTCTGTGATGTTAGAAGGAACACCTGTATCAGGAATTGATAATGGAGAGCTAATTTAGACTTTTTCTAACTAGAACATAGTCTCAGTATTAACTTACACAAACCCTTGGGATGAAAATAAGGGGGAGCATGGGATATGTAATGCACATGTGACCAAAGTCACTAAACCCCACCTATAACATGTGGTTGCTCAGTCACATTGGGACGGGCCAAAATTTATTGAAAAAAAGGAGTGCTTCAGAGCAGAAAAGACTGAAAAGGGAAAACATACCTGCCTGTTCAGGTTCTGTCAATGAACTGTATCTCTCCTCCTCCCCTGAAGGAGTGCCTTTAGATTAGTTTTGCACCTCCGGCTACATAGGAGCACACCCAGGAATATCCATTTAAACATACACAGTGTTATTAGAATCTCTCTTGGTATACTTTCTGTCACAACACATATTAACTCTGTGTTTTAGGGATCCTGAACCTGATTTCCTGTGGCTTCAAGTATTCCTGAGTCTGGATTGTGCAAAATCCTTATTGAATGTGACCAGACACGTAGGGCTGGACTGGTAAATTGCATTATTTGTGCATGTGTGCTCGTACAAGGCCTTTTGAACCCCACCAGACTTCTGGTGTTAAATTTGCTATAATCAGAAACTAAGCTCAGCCACACCCAGCCCCTCTGATCTCTCTGGATCAGATGGACCACAAGAGCATTTATTTTCTTCTAAATTCGCATGCCCTTAACTTGACAATGAAGAGAGTCAAGCAGTGAAACAGGCTCCTGGGAGAGGATGTACAGTTTCTATCCCCAGAGATTTTCAAAATCCAGCTAAATGAAGCCCAGAGCTGTTTGTGTGACCTCAGTAAAGTCTGTCATGACCAGGAGGCTGGATTAGAGACCTCCTGAGGTCCTCACAGACAGATTGTTCTATGGTTTTGATTCTGTGATATTTCCTTATTTTAATGCCTGAAATCAACTAGAATACAACACAACTGAAATTAGTGAATGATGATTATCTCTGATGGGTGTACACAAAGCTTTGTACAGGCAGCCAAAGAGAACATAATATTTAAATCTTATTGTTTGCTTTCTCGGCAAAAACAGTTAATTTCTATAATACTTTTTAGTAGACTTGATCAGAATTATTTGTAAAAATTGATGCAGAGTTCTTGGTGCTGGAAAGATTTTAGTGTTTTATGAAAATGTATTGTTTTTAATGCTTGAGCTCTTCTCTGTATAATTTGAACTCAGCAGAGCAAAATGCAGAGTAGATTAAAGGTTATGATCCTAAGAATGACTACAAAATTAGTCAAGCACAGACAATCCCGGATGAAAATAAATGAATGGCAAGAAAAAAAGAAAACAGGAAAAAAAATTGTTTTCTCCCAGAGAAAGAGGTTATTATTTCATTTCTGACAGAGTGTAGATTTTTATAAAGGAATAATAAGTGATACCTAAAACAGTCAACAGTTTGCTCTTCCTTTCTTGGCATTTCTGGGGGTGTTAGTAATTTATTTATTTATTTATTTATTTTATTTCAAGAAAGAACTCAAATTAATTTTCTTTTTTTTTTTTTTGCCATTCCACAGAATTGGGGATGTCATCACTAATATCATCAGCTGGGAAGTATCAGTGAGCATAAACACTGAAACCAATTCAGTATTGCTTACTGGAGCAAAGAAAATGTCAGCTTTTTGCTATCTATAAGATTTTGGTGAACAAATGTATACCACAAGATGGAAGATCACTGTATTTCTAGCACTGGAAACACACAGAATGTGGTGTGGATTTCACTGAATATGATTGGTAAAAAAACCATTTCAAATTAGTAAATATTTCCCACTCTATTTAGCAGATTCCTTAAAAAACTAAATAAACAAAAAAAAAAAAAAAAAAAGAAAAAAAGTTACTGTGTTGTAAACACTGTAAGACATCTAAGTGTCAGTGTAGCAAAAAAAAGCAAATCCATTTGGGTTAATGTACTAATTTGCATTTATCATTGGCAAGACTGATATTATCCCCTTCCCACTTCAAGTCTGGTTTAAAGCTCTGTCAAAGACCCTCTTTTCTTTTTGAGAAAGGTGAAAGACATCCAACCAAATGTCAGCAGGCCTGGTACCATCCAATTGCTGAAAAACCTCAAAACTGTGGTGGTGACACCAGCCATGGAGTCATTAATAGACTGAGTTAATCCGTTTCTTCATATGTCATTGCTGCAACTGGAAAGATAGAAGAAAATTACTTGTTCTCCAGGTTCCCTTACCATCAGGGTTGGTACCATCCCAAGGCACTAAAGGGTCTTTTGATTGCCCTTGGACTCCACACTCTAACTTCATCACCACCAATGTGGAAGAGCAATAATGGGAAATAGTGTGAAGGCCAAACCATGTTAGGAAGTTTCGTAGTGCTATCTTAAACCTGGGCCAAGGGAGGCATTAACCTTAGTAATTTTTTTTATAGGAGTCAATTTGCATTTGGTAATTTATTAGCAGGATTAATCCAAGTGAGAAGGTAGGCAAGTATGTCTGTATGGATATCTGTGTATTCAGAGTCATAGACACATAGTTTGAGGTTTTATCTTGCCTAAAATACTGTAGAAATGTCACCATCACTTCACATTATTGTTATTAATTTAACCTACCCAATAATATATACATTTCATCTGTTCTATTCCCTTTCAGCTTTGATAACTACCTAAAGCTAACAAAAATAGCAGCTTAGCTACCTTAACATCTCCTTATGCTCAGTAAAAGATTTTGCCTGAGTTATCCTGGTTTTCCAGAGCTTCTATTCATAGATAACTTTCTAAATTCTCTCAGGCTGTTTAATAATATCTGTTCATTTATTTTCTGTGTATACATAGATTATGTTTAAGATTTGGTCTTTTGTCTCTATTTAGGGATGAATGATCAATACAAACTTGGAAAATGAAAAGGGTAGCACTGACTTCAATCTAATACAGGATGATGAATGACCACACACCACTGTCTATTCAGTAGAAAGATGGGCAAGACAGTTTAGTAGCTACCTTATCATGGAAGGAGAAAATGGATCCTCTTATCTGTATGTAGCATAAACTCCCAACAACTTACAGGTTCAAATGCATGTTAAATTGAGAATGCTGTCAGAATTTTGAGACATTTAAGACTAACATAGAAATGTCCAAACACTCAAAAAATAAGCATAGGTTTATACTAAAAGTATTTTACTGTTATCTCTGAAACTTTTGTCTGTAAAGGAAGTGATTTTAAATGTAATAAAGGATGTAAATGAAATAAATTTTACAGAGAAATTTTTTGTTTGTTTGAATGGCTACTATGTATTGACTATGAAACAAACCACAACTATCAGCTAAAAACTACTTTTTGATAAAGATTTTATCCATAGTAAGAAGCAAAAAATCTACAGAGAATAGAAGCTCTAAATATGAACATAGATTGCTTATGTGGAATAAAAAATTACAGAGGCAGACAAGATATGGATATAAGTACCCATATTTGGTAGAGTCATATTTGAGTAAATTAACTCCCATACTCTATCTGAGAAAACAAATGAAACCTGTAAGCAAAAAAAAAGTAAATATAAAGAAACAAGAGCTTTATCCTTATCACTGAGTAGAAACAATTTTGGTGTTGCTCAGGAGTAACTCTTACTAATACAGAATTTGAATTTCCAAATTTCTTTTGGGTTTTTTTGCTGTCTTTTACTGTTAAATATAAATCTTGCACATGGAACATCAACAATGCTACCAAAAATATTTTTGAGAAAAAATGTTCCAGTGTCTAATTCCTCTTATTTACACATCACAACATAACTTGCAAGGTTGTCAATTAGTGTTACTGCATAACTTCAGAACAGGACTTAGCTTGTAGCTGAAAATCCTTAAAAATAATTGCCTGGTTAGGGACCCAAATAGATCTTAGCTTCAAAAGTCCCAAGGTATTCCTACACCTTATGTTCTCCACCTTTTATTAGGAGCAATAGTGAATTTTAAGTTCCCTAATAAGTACTCCTATGTTAATAACATTTTATTTCTACAAAGATATAGCTAGCATCCGATTAAACCCTGAAGCAAGAAGGTTTGTAGGGGTCTTTTTGTGCATTAAAAAACTGGAGATTTTTATTATCTGTCAGATAATATCTGTTATAAAATTCTGGTCCTCTGAGTTCTGCTAAGCTTTTGGCACTTTTACACAGAGTAATAAATGAGAAAACACATTTGCTAAAAGAATGAAGCTTGAAGAATCAAAAGATATCTGTATTAGAGTGCCTCTGCACAATTCTAGAAGAATGAGAGACAAGCAAAGAAAAAAAATAGAAAAAAAAATAGATTGCTAAATGATGGTGATTGTGATCTTGTAGGCATAACGGAAACCTGGTGAGAAGATTCTTATAACTGGGATGTCAATACAGATTAGTACAATTTATATAAAAGAAGGGTGGAAAGGTATCATTGTAAAGGACATAAAAAATATTTACAATCCAAGGAAACTATGGGTTAGTAGTGATTAGTGCCAGGGTAAATATGATGAACTGGGATACAAAGACTGGAAGGAAAAAGCAATGACAGTGTATGATTGATATAGATGATAAGGTTGAGAAGAAAAAGAAATCAAGGTCAGTTCAAACTAACTTTTTCTATGCTCAGAAACCTGCGATATTTTTGATACTTAAATGCATTTTTTTTGGGCAACATAGAAACCAATTAAATAAGAAGGAAACTATAATAATGCATTTGTATTACATGAAAATAAAACAAATCTTCTATCTACTTCTTTTAGAAGGAAACTAAAATTTTTATGGGTCTGTCATTCCTTTATCTGAAGCTTCATAATGAAAATTAGAATGAACGGTACCATTAAGAATTCAGGTTTTATTAAGGTACGTAACACAGAAAGTCTGTTATGAAATAATATTCAAATCCACTGGAGTAGAATATGGTGAAATTAAACTATAAGAAATAATACATGCTTTCAGTGAAGAATATGAGTATCAGAGGTTGGCTAATGGGATTTCAAAAGTGGATTCTACTCAGTTAACTTCATTATCACATTTCCAGCATTGGAAATGCATTCTGAGCAGGTTGCTTCAAGATGAAAGGCAAACCCCCAAAGAATGAAGAAATCCTCAAAAACTTTGAAGAAAGGAAATCTTGTTAATCTTGAACGTTTACCATCTAGTTTGTATTCCTAAAATGCAATTATTTTTGTCTTCAAAATGAAGTGCCTTGGATGATGCAGAGAATGAGAAAATTTGCAGTTACTCTGCTTAAATTTATTTCTTTGCATGACCCAGCTAAAATTAATAAAAATAGCTACAAAGAAAATAAACAAAAATTCTTCATCTTCCCTTTTGTCTAGAAATATTTTTTGTCAAGTAAGTTGTCTTTTCAAAGCTATGTGGAAGACAACTGACTTTTAGTAATTTTAAAGTTTTTCCAGCAGGAAGATGATCTATCACTTAATCCTCAGTAAAAACCTCTGTGCTTTGATGTATGACTAAATATTTTTCCCCATAATCGTCCAGAAACAACAACAAAAAAGAAAATACTTTTGAGCTTGCTATTTCCTCTGTCTTTATGCAAGCTCATGCCTGCTGTCCTATTCTGAACAATTGTCATTATAGATTATATGGTCATAAACACTGCAACTCAGCTGACATAATTTAGACAACAGAGACAAAATTCTGCCACAGAAATAGATTCTGATTTAAACTGAAAAGCAGTAAGAATTTTTTAGGTATTTCAGTAGACAAACCAAATAATGATATTATAAATAAAAAGGTTTAAATGCCAAGAAATTAAACAGTAAAAAATTCACGCATGCTGATATTGTCTGGAAAACATTATAGGCAAATAAATAGGATTGCTTTAAAACAGATTTTTTTTAATGGCATGTTTCAAAACAAAGGAGTGTATTAATTTCTTTATAACTTTGCTCACATGTACAATTTCACAATTTAAGCAATCTTTGTGCCAGAAATAATGCACTATTTCATAACTCCTATGAATATTATTCTAATATGAGGTTTGAAAATATAGCTCAACTATGTTTATTATTCAAGAAATTAAAAATAATATTAGAGCAGTTTAAAGAACATCAGCTGTATTTAGGTGGCAATAATGTTTTTGAACATAAAAAACACCCTGAAAAAACTTTGGATTATCATCTTTTGAGTAAAATCACCGAGAAGCTGCTAATAGAAATGACAGTGAAAGATTATGGTAGCATTTGGCAACCAATCCATCTGAAGGCACTTAAACATCTCACCTAATCGTTAAATAAAAGATTAAAAAGCACTTGCAATGGTTGAGTTTGACAAGTTAAAATCTTGTTCTACGGGTCTCTCCTTTATATTTTTAAATCTGTGAGTCTCTTATCCATTTTTACTCAGAGTTAAAATTCTGTGGGGTTTTTTGATATATTTATTAGTTGAATACTATGTCTTATCCTATCTATAACTCAGTCATAAATTAAATACAAAATATAACAAATGAACTTTTAATTTTCTATATGCTAGCTGACAATATAATGTAAGCGTGCTTCTACTTGTAAACAATTTGTCTTTTTTCCTATTTTTTTTCAAATAATATGAATACACACTTCAAGATAGGAAAGATAATTAATTTAAGAACTAGTATATATGAAGCATTTCATTTTGTAATGGTGAGTATGAAAATTATTTCTTTTCTCTGTGAAGACATGTGACTTTTGAACTCAGAATCAAAGAGAAAGCTTGAAACAATTTACTGTACCTATTTCAAGTCAGTTTACCTCTTGCTAACTGAAGAAACACAGATCCTCAGAAGACCCAGAGAAATACTTCTAAACAAACATTTGCAAAGTGAATTTTAATGGTAGGAGGAAAAGTTTTTTAATAAGCCAGGCAAATATGGGATATGGTTGATTATGTCCTATAGTTAAATTTCACCTCCCATTCCAACAAGACTCTTTTTGCATTATCAGACTTTTTAAATTTTCACAATTATTTGACAGCCACTGGAAGATGTCATCGATGTATAGGTCTGAAAAATCACTGAAATTTATTATTCTAGTTCATTTGCACGGGCTTTAATGTGAAAAACACTATTTTCACTTAAATTTGTTTTCTATTTAGTGCGTTTTCTGTTCAAGTCTACTACTAAATAAAAGAAATTAGATTTATTTTACTCAGTTTATGAAAATGAACATTGTGCTGAATATTTGTGCATTGTGCATAATTGAGCTTGACCATAACATATCATTAAGCCTCTCATAATTTATGTGAAGTTTGATTGAGTTTAATTATTAATTGAAAATGTTAACCACTAGTAGAAATAATAGGGCTGTTGATGCTATAAAACCCACAACTGCTTTAGAAAAGCTGCTGTTCCATTGATTTTCTAGCCTCTGGATTATTTGAGTGACAAGTAAAACTCTCCTACCCACTGAATGATAGAACCACTTTTACAGAAAAAATATTTTCTTAACTATATTGCAATCAGAGAAAAATGTCAAACAGTATTTTTCATCCACCCGATGAATTATTAAATGCTTTCTTCCTCCCTGCAAACAGATGGCAGGCAGCCATTCTGCATGGCAGGAGCCTTTAAAGTGATAGGTGAAAAGGGCTCTAGAAGAGGAAAATAATGCTTCATAAAAGTCTGCTTCTACTGGAAATTCTTGGCAGAAATATTAACAGGGTTACTGCTGAGTGATTAGATAAGTAAGAAAAATTAAACCATTTTGTCAGAATATTTGGAGGGAGCATGCAAAGTGGAGTACTTTATGGGCTGTGGGAGCTAAAGGAAAATATTAGAAGTATGGAAGTGTACCCTTATGGTCTGTAATTATCAGATTACATGGTACCTTTAGCCTACTGTTGTTTCCCTTGTAGGCAAAGCCTACAGTGCCAAGCAATTTGGCTCAACAGAAACAGCCCAGAAGATTGAAATGATTGCTTCTAAGCTGCTTACATCCAACAATTTTTACTTTAGTGGTTTTTTCATCACACTAGGTGTAGTCTAATTTGTAGGACTGAACATCCCAAGAACACTTGGCCAAAGATGTTGAAAAATCCAATCCTTGATTAAAAGGTCACTATTCTGTATTAAGGTGAGCAGCACATTTTAGATAAGATCTTGCAGTTCCATTTCCTCTAAAAGGAATTTATTTATATGCATCAAAACTTTTCCATGAATGCAACATAGTTAGTGGGAACAAACAGTGGATTCAATACAAAATTGGGCCAAAATATTCAGACATATCTCTGTCTTCTTCTAAAATCAATGATGTAGTGAAACAAAGAATAATATAAAATAATATTTAGCTCTCCTTGGAGGACTCTATTTCATTCAACTCTCTCCAGGAGCACTACATATTGTACTCTTCCTCACCTGCTATTTCTAGCTCCTCTCTTCTATCACATCTCCTTCACTATAAAATTTCACCTGTAGAGGGTTGTGATTAAATAACCACCTACAACGTTCTGTCATGTTTTATGATGTCATTAGGATTTCCCATCAAAATTGATTAATTACTTAAAATTGCTAATCATTTTCTGAAGGTAATACTTCTGAAAATAATCAGATTATTATTTACACTGCTGCTAGATGATAATTATGTTCCATTTTGTAAGCTTTAATACAAGCAATACTGTGCCTTTGCATGTATTATGTGAAATATTTTAGTTTGTATTTTTCTCTTAAAGAATGCCTTGTAATAATTCAACAAATCTGAGCTACAAATTATTCTTGAAATAGGTGAGATATAAAAAACCTGAAGCTTTTTATGCTGCTAATTAATGAAGATGCATTAGAAAAAAGATATTAGGTGGTATAGAGTTCAATTACTTAATTTGCAGAATATATGATGGTACTTGAGTCTTTGTCGTGGTTTGAAAGGAAGCGGCTTTTTTTGGAGACAGTGGTTAGCCCAGTGGGGGCTCAAGTGTGAATATTGGCACCTGTTTAGACCAATGAGGAGATAGTTCCGCCTCTGAGAACACAGGGTATAAAGGTAGAACTCCCAGGAAGTGACACTCTCTTGCCTGTCGGTCAGCAAAGGGATCAGGTCAGTTCTCTCTACCCCTCCGGCTGTAGGCCGGGTGGGGGAGGGGAAAAGGCCACGAGGCGCCGTGAGCTAGGCCGGAGGCCTTGGATCTTGGAGAGAGAGAGAGAGAGACCGGGGGGGGGGGAAGTGAAAGGATGGAGGGGTGGAAGTAGTGAAAGCACCGAGCAAATCCCCCCCCCCCCCACCCCGCTTCCTAGAGAGAGAGAGAGAAGAGAGAAAAGAGATAAGACGCGCCGGGCAGCTCCTGGAAGTCGGCCAAGAGTGTGAAGAGAGTCCGGCACCTAGAGATGATTTTAACTTTTTTCCTTCACGATGGAAACCTTCCAGACGTTGATCCTCCCGGAGGACAGAGATAAGAACAAGAAGAAATGGACAAGTGAAATGAGAGGTTTGTGTGAGTAGGGAGTAGTGGAGTTAATGAGAAGAATTTACTTGGGAAGAGATAAACGGAGGAGCAGGTTTTTTTTCGGCTGTGGACGGACTAACTTTCTATTGTAACACAGAGACTGCGGTTTTGGGGGGAAAGCAATGGCTCAGACCCAAGAAAGGCAGTGAAGAGTAGTGGTGGGCAGAAATCAGAAATGAGAAGATTTCTGTCGTGAAGCCCTTGCCCCGGGGGAAATGGGGGGGATTTTGTTATCCCAAAAATGGAGAGACTGTCGTTTTGTGGAACTGACCAAAGTATCCTTAAAAAGAGAAACCCCAAAAGCAATCTTCTGGTCCATTTCCATGGTGAGAGCATGGAATATGGAAAGGGGTTAGTCAAGAAATGGCACAAGGAGAAGACTCCTTCCTCTTTAATAGAATGTATTGATTGTTAGAAGAAGGATAATGGACTGAGAATTAACACCTGAGAGATGGGGACTGAAGGAAGATTGGAGTTTGTATTGTATGTTGTAATGTGGGTTGAGAGGGGGAGGAGAAATGTGTTTGAAAGATTTCCATTCTGTTCTTTGTGTGTGTGTGTGTGTTAATAAAGTTTTTTTTCCTTTTATTCCTAAATTGGTGTTTGCTTGCTCTGTTTCTGGTCACATCTCACAGTAGGCACTACGTGGATGTGTTTTCATGGAGGCACTGGCAATGTGCCCAGTCCAAAACCAAGACAGTCTTATATCATGTAGGTGTAGTGATGCACACTGAGATAAGCAGTTTCGAGCACGCACACTAAACTTTCTTAAAAAGTGCTCCAAATTTTCCATGAAACAGTTCAGAAAAAAACACTTTATGCTAGTTAATTTGAGAAAATAAGCAGTGCAACAAGTAGAAAAAAAAAAAAAGAATAGGAACAAGAAAGCTGTGGAGTCAAGGTTAAGACAAGCTGTTCACTTACTAGTTGCTGTAGTGAGCAAAACAGGCAATGTGCAGATATCTACACTATTTATTGTAAATAAAATAAATATTTTATTACTGATTTGAATAGTGGAAGGAGAAAAAAAAAACAAAAATAAAAACCCTAAAACCACAGGAAAAAGGAAACTTTTTATTTACACCTTTCATCGCCTTTGGTACTTAAAGAATATATTTGCTAAATAGCACAGAAGGCTCAACTTCACTCCAAGCACCTATCCTCTACACCCTGTTGTCATCATGGATTGTCCTCAGTGGATTCAGCAACTTCAGTTATCGAATTCAGGGTGCCCCTGATGCAGGGAACGATTGGCACCTGACTCCATTGATTCAGAATCCTGAACAATTGCTTTATTATATTATACTGTATTACACTAATGTTATTTTAAGTTACATACTAAAGAGATACTAAAGAATACTAAAAAGATGCTATTCTATTCTATACAAAGATACCATACTAAAGAAAAACCCATGTGTGTCTCCAGACAGTCAGGACATAGTTTGGGCATAATAGGCCAATTAATATAAACAGCCATCAGCAGTAGAGATAAGAATTGTTTCCTCTTCTTCTCTCTGTGCTTCTCCAGGAAAAACCCAGGGAGAAAGAGTTATGTCTCTCTCTGTTCAGAGAATGTGAATGTCACCTTCAGTAAGTCAACAGATGGAACTGGGGTGGTTGGTGAGGGTTAGTCAGGATGTAGCAGCTTCTCTTGACATCTCCCTTCTTCCCATTCTTTTCCTATGCTCCAACACACGTGCTTCACAGGAGTCACTCCCACTGAGGTGCTCCTGTGTGGGATCACCTGTGAGTTGACATGCCTTTGGAAGGTATGCCTACCCTGTCATGTACCCACCTCCTGCTCTAGCTTGGTGTTCCCCTTGTTGGTTTTTTTCCTCTTCCTTTCTATCCAGAATTTTCTGACCTTTCTTAAATATATTTTAAAAGGCCCTACTAAGTCCTCAGAGGTTGGGTCCATTGCAGACCCTGCTGGAACTGGCAATGACTTGAAAAGGAAAAACTTACACATCTTCCCCAGGATTTTATTCCTGCTGCAGCCAGATGCAAAAGCATTTCCTTATGAATTCAGTACACCTTTCAACCTGATAACCTTTGAAATGGCTACCTTGATAGAGAAGGGAACAACTCTGATTATTGTCCATCTTGAATTAAGAAAGGCTTTTGACATGGTCTTCATGGAGAAGCTGAGGAAATTGTGACTGGTCAGAACCTCATGGTGGATTGAAAACTGGCTGAACAACCATGCCCAGAGAGTGATGATCAGTAGCAAGAAGTCTAGTTGGAGACCACTAATCAAGTGGTGTACCCCAAGGGTAAGTGTTGTTTTAAATCTTCATTAGGGAGTTGGATGCTGGGACAAAGAGAACCCTTAACTAGTTAGGTAATGACACAAAACTGGGAATGGCTTCCTCATACTACAGAGGGTCTTGTGACTGTCCAGAAGGACTTCAGCAGGCTGAAGAAATGCGCTAACAGGAATCTTACCAGGTTCAACATGGGAAAGTTCTGCACACAGGAAAGACCAGCCCCATGCATACGTAGAAGCTAGGTACCAATTAGCTGTAAAGTAAATTTGTACTTTGAAGTCCTGATGGACAGTACTCTGAGCAAGACCAGGTTCCCTTGACAAAAAGGCCGATGGTATTCTGGGATGCATTAGATAAAATACTGGTATTAGTCAAGGAAGATGATCCTTCCATTCTACTCAGCTCTGGTGATGTCACAGTGGACTGCTGCATCCAGTTTAGGGCCCCTCAATACAAGAGAAGCATGGATGTACTTCAGAATCCAGCAAAGGGACAAAAAGATGGTTAAGGGACAAGAACATCTCTCCTATGAAGAAAGGCTGAGATCTTTAGGACAGTTCAGCCAGAAAGGAAGGCTTGTGAGGAGATCTAATTAATGTATATAAATACATGAAGGGAGGATGAAGTCAGCATCTTCTGAGTAGTTCCCACTAACAGAACAAAAGGCAGTGGATACAAACTGAAACACACAAGTTTCCTAAGCAATATCGGGAAACATTTTTTTCTACAGTGATAATGTCTGAGCCCTGGCACAGACAGCCCAGAGAAGTTGTGAAGTCTCCGTTCTTGGAGATATTCAAAGACCATTTGAACACTGTCCTGGGTACTGGGCTTTAGGTTCTTGAACAAGAAGTGGGACCAGATGACCTCCAGTGGTCCTTTGTAAGATCAACAATTTTGTGAGTCTCCAAATCTATTTTCAAGTAGGTGTTGAAGATGGAAAATTAGACCAAGATTTATACTCAAGTTCATGAGTTAAAATTGTTTTCTGATGGCTGGCGTCTCATAAGACTGAACTATTTATTTAATATTTGGAATAGGAGGGAATTCTGTGTTAGGGATTTATGAAAATATAGCTTGGAGTGACATAAATTAAAATTGGCCTGTGAAGCAGGTGATTTTTTGGGTCCTATACAGAAAGCTAAGTCACTTGCTGACCCTTAGATTTTCACAATCATGTGACAGACAGAAAAGTTAAAAGCTTTACCAATGGGAGCAAAAATTCAGGATTATCTGACCGTTTCCATTTCATTCACTTGTTGACATTTTCCCTGCTCATGTCAGAATCTTCAGATTATGTTTGAGAAAGTGGCCTTTTTTTAATATAATATCATATAACCGAAACAGAGCTAGGAAATGTTTTGGGGTTTTTTTTTATGGGGTTCATGATCTCTGGCCACAGAAAATGACCTTGGAATCAGAAAACATCATCCAGCTATGCAAGCAATATTGGATTTGTGTCAGAAGCATAAAATATTTAAAGCAAAATGATAGAAAATCGCAGGCAATTCCAGCATAGCATGCATGGACATTTTGGCAGTTCAAAAATTTACAGCCCCATGGCTCTATCTGTGTGGGCATAAACCAATCAAGTTGTTCTATGTCAGGTGTCATAATGGCTTTACAGGGTATTTAAAAAGGAATATGCAACAAGGACATATTTTCTTTAGGGAAAGCCATAAATAAGAAAAAGCAGTTTTTTTGAAGAAAGAGTAAAATTCATTTAGCCTGTCAAAACACATTTACTTCTCTATATTTCATTTTTTACACTGTGCTATATAGTCACTGTTTGTTGAATGATTTGGAAATTTTTTCCTTGAATATCCTTGCCTAATAGGCCATTAGATGAATTTATTACTCTTCAGAAGCCAGGTTGCTTCTGAAAGTCTGCATAATGTCAATTCATTTTGAGTTCTGTGTATGCGAGCTTCTAGTGATATCAGTCAGGTTCAAAATGATATGAGTTTTTTTGTGTTGTTTAAGTTACATAGTCATTAAACCGAGGTTTTCACAATCATGTGTTCATAAAACAAACCAACCAAGCAATAAAAAAATTACAGTCACAGTATAAATGATAAGTTTAAATTGTGAAAAGAGCTGGTGGGGTAAAGAACTCAGCTCACACATGAGCTGAGATGTTGAACTTAGGTTCCACACCTAATTTCAATTAGGTATTGAACCTAATTTCTGATAGGCCAAGTGCATAGTGGATGAATAACCCAAAACAAACAAATTCTGAAATACCCTTCTGCTCCATCCCTAGACTTATTCAAAACTAGGTTACATTGGTTCTGAGCAACCTGCACACAGAAAGGTGTCCCTGTCTGCAGAAGGGAGATGGAAACAGGTGGTCTTTAAGGTACCTTCCAACCCAGCCATTCTAAGATTCCATGATGGTTCTGCAATTACACTTGCAGACAGGTAACACTGATAGTAATAATACTGAAGTCATAATTTCCTGCACTGGAGAGGACAAAGAAAAATACTATTTGGCATTAATATCTTTTCCTTTCACTGAGGTTCCACACTACCAGAATAATGCAGAGAAAAATTAATTCTCTTTCAAATTTAGTTTAAATAGCCTAAAACATTATTTAATCACTTCCAAACACTTTAAATATTTTAAAAAGCTCTAGTGCATTTTATTTCACATCTAAATCTTCATCCTTTTTTTAAATATCATTTTTTTTTTCAGTAATATTGCTCAGTCTATCTCAGCATACATTTAAGCCTTTTTGACAAAAATTAATCTTTCAGAATACACTCAATCAGGCTTCTTAGTGGCTAATTTGACGTATCCAAACCTTATATGTAATGTTCTTTTTTTATATAAAAGCTTTTGAGACTTACTCAACTTAGTTTCCTTCCAGATCTGTGAAAGCAAAAGTTGCTATTTGTCCTTGGAGAAAAATGAGAGACAACAAGAAAATAAATCCCAGTTTTTCTTTCTTTTTTGTTTTTTTAATTCGTTCTTCATCCTCACTACTTCCTTGGGGTTAACTCAGATAGGTTAAAATTGAATATATAAATCAAATATGAAATAATTATGGAAATCAATGCATGAGTTCAGATTATTCATTGGGGCACTACTAATGCACTATTCCTAAAGAAGTTAATAGCCTAATAATCCTAAGAATAAAAGATTCCTCAGTTCTTGTTCCAAACACAGTTATTATTCATGTGATTTTTGACCAGCTCGTCTGAATTTACTACACTGTTTCTGAATAAAGGTAATACAAATGTATAAATAAATCCTGTCTGGGATAGCTGTCATATGTTCAGAGTGGCTATTTCTATTTTTCTTTTTTTCTCTCTTTCTGGTTCAGGCTTTTGTTTTTGTTTTTGAGGGTTTCTTTGTTTGGTTTAGTTTTTTATTCTACCATTACTTATTTTTTCAAATTAGGTAGTTCAAACAGAAACTATATACAATTTTTTAATGGTTGATGATAAAAGCCAGGTGCACCTGTTCCCTGCTGAATGTCTCAGGAAATCACGTTCTTTGGTTCAACACTCCCTTTTTCACACCAGGAAGTTTGCAGTTTCATTCTCAGTGGGAGGAGGGGAAACAAACTGTATCCCCACATGAGAACTTCTTGACTGGTAGAAGATGAAAGTTTCATTAGGGTTTGACTATGAGTATACTAGTTAGGAATAAGATTTTCCACTTCTTGAATGACTGCTACAATCTTTGTTTAGCTCTTACTGGAGATTTCTTCTTCCCAACTGAACATGAAAATTATATGTGCATTCTTCTATGGAGCTTTTGTATTGCCAGCTAGTCCTTAGGAGCACTTTCAAAATGCCAACCACAATGGACTGGCAAATGGAAATAGAATTTCTTCTAGTTTCTACATTATAATTGGGCTTGTCCACTACAAAGACATTTGCTTATGCAGTGACAGGTTTAGAAATGTAATAAGCAGAGGCTTAAAAGCATTCTCCCATCATATGAGGTCCTTAGATTCTAGATCATGAGTTTTTTAAAACACAGATCAAATGTCTACCATCTACCTAATTTCTGCTTTATCTTCTGACCCAGGTTTTTTTGGTACCCTATATTCCCTCCTTTGTGGTGTGTGTAAAGACACAAAAATATCTGTGTATTTTAAAGCAGTTTGAATTTAACAGTTACTGGTCTCAATTGCCATTTCTCATAAGAACTGTTATTAAAAAAAAAAAAAAACACATAATCACAAGGAGATGCTGGTATTAGGCTTCTGTAGAGAACTTAAAAATCTACTGTACTAGTCTCTAAATTTCTTCATATTTTCATTTCTTTTTTATTTTTTTTCCTGTTTTATGCAGAAAGAAAAAAAAATATACACCTGAGTTTTGGTTAAATTGGGGTTTCTCTTCTTTTCCTTTTATTTTTCTTTACTTTTTTTTCTTTTTTTTTTAATTACAAAGCCATTTTTATGCATGGAGTTGAAAATGTTCAGGTACAGACAATTCTCTTAGTATGTTTCTAGTTATGCTCTTGCTTATCATCAAATAAAGGGAAAGTTATGAGCAAATGAGCAAAAATTAGCCTGCACAGTGTCACAGAGGTCCAACTGAGTATGCACCAGGCAATTTGTCTCATCTACAACCATGAACACTCTTGATGACTCAGCAGCCCTGAATAAAAGCCTTACAGTGTCTACTGTGTCACTCCAAAGGGAACTGCACAATCAATGGAAAAGGAAAATGGTGAAGGACTGGATTATCTGACTGTTGAACACAACCAAATCACTTTTTGCTTTACACATTTAGACCCTTGCTACAGAAGAAGTGTATTGTATGCAGTGGAAAAGAAGAGAGATTCACCATGAGACCAGATCGTGCTCTCTCAGTGTTGGAACACACATAGAAATTAATTTCTTATCATCTTTTCTCTCCTGTTTCAGAGGGGAATCCAAATTTTCTGGACTTTTATCAAGAAAATATATTAATTGTAGTTTTCATCTCCATGTCAAAAAAAGAAAAAAACATGAGTGAAAGCTGATGAGATTATAGATTTCTTCTCAGATACTTAATGTGATTTGTTTAAATTAATTAAAGTCATAGGGTCTGAAAGAAGTAATGGAAAGATGATTTCCTCTATCAATATTAGTTTGAAACATCGACCTGATGGTGCTGAAAGTTCCCAGCATTCTTCTTCACTTGTCTCTTTATAAAAGGGGAAAAAATCTGTAAAAAAGGCAGTTGAGCTGAATGTCAAATGCATAAGTGCACTATAAATGCATTAATTTTTCCTTTAGTTTGTTTGTTTAATACTAAGTTTAAAAAATGGCATCCATTACATTGATTATTTTTACAGAACTTTTAAAAATTTAAGGATTCATAATAATGAAAGATCTGGTTAATGATTTTTTTTCTGGACTGGTGCTAGTGGAGGTACTGGCATGACAATGTACAACAGTATAATGGAATTCATTTATGCATATTGGAAAATATTGTCTTTCAGCATCCATATCAGAAGCAGATATTAAAGAAATAAAATGTGATGGAATATAAGATTGTACTATAAATTAACCAGCACCCCCTTTTGAAACCAAAACTGAAGAAATCTCACATTTATATTAGCTTTTAGAAACAATCTTCGCAGTGTTTCAGCTTCTTAGAAACCACCACCAAGGAATGTGACAAAATTAAATTTATAACAATTTAAAAAAATACAAGCTAAACCTGACTTAACATAACACTAGTAATTTATTTTTGTATTTGATGACAGCAGGTCAGATGCACAGTGTTGCAAGAGACGAAGCAAAGCAAATGAGAAAGCATTTCTGTGACATTCTACATTTCACTGACTCTCCCTATTATCACTGAGCAGTTTGATATCCTACAGCTAAAGATTCAAATAGTGCAACACATTTAGAGTTTTTTTCATAGGAAAGTTTGTATTTCACATGAAATCAAGATGAAAAGATGGCATTTGAATTCAAGTTAAATTTGTTTCATCTGTCTAGGTTTGTCTTTCTAGATTTTTACATATTGATACCATAGGACTTGGTATTTAAAATATTATTCTGATATTTAAAATACTATTTCTGGAAAATACTCAGAAGTCATTGATTGTTCAGATGAGAGAAGATCACTGAAAAAACCAATATTATAATACTTACATATTTGAATTTTGCCCATATGGCTTAATTTATAATGTTAAATAGATCATAATGCAGAAAAACACAAAAATTATAAACATATATATAGAAACAATAATAGGATGCTAAGGCCTCTTTTCTAGAGAATATTTCTCTTTTAATTCCAAAAAAATTGTTATGGTCTTTGACATTTAAATAAAACTAAAATTAAGACATGAAATAATATACATAGCTCATATAAAAAATAACTAAGGGTGCAAGATACTCATGAAAAAAGATAATTATCATTTTCAAAAAGACTACTTTTATTTATTACATCATAAAGTAGTAAGCACCAGTCAAATCCAAATTATTCAGCCAATTAAGATTTTCAATCTGTGCAAAACTAGTATACTAGTGGCAGCTTAATAAATTCTTTTTAAATTTGTAACATGATGTGTGGTTTAAAACTGGCATTTGTAGTCAGACTACATAAAGTGTCTTATTTCTTAGAGTTACTCATAACCCTGAGTATTCACCTGATCCACCTTCTGAAGCTTGATTGTCTCTGTATGTTATACAGACAGCCAATTTGTCAGGCCCAGCTAGCATCAATTTATGAAAGACAGGTCCTGCTTGACCAGCCTGATCTCTTTGTATGACAAGGTGGCCAATCTAGTGGCCAAGGGAAAGGCTGTGGATGTTGTATCCTTGGACTTTAGTAAAGCCTTTGACACGGGATTCTCCTGGGGAACTGGCAGTTCATGGCTTGGAGAGGTTCACTCTTCACTCCATAAAAAATCTGTCTGGATAAGACAAGAGGAAAAGGTCTCAAGTTGTGCTAGGGGAGGTTTATGCTGGATATTAGGAAACATTTCTACACTGAAAGGGTGGCCAAGCCTTAGAAAGGCTTCTTAGGGCAGCAGTTGAGTCCCTTTACCTGAAGGTATTTAAAAGATGAGTAGATGTAGGACTTAAATGCATGGTTTAGTGGTGGACTTGGTAGCATCAGGTTAATGATTGGACTTGATAGTTTTAAGGGTCTTTTCCAACCTGAATTATGCTGTGGTTCTGTGGGATTTTTTCCTCTACATTCATCTCTCTGTATTCTATTCAATCAAAAAATTGAATTATGCTGATAAAGATTATACATCTACAAAGCTTCATGCTTGAACAAAGCCGTCTGACTTTATGGATGTCTGTTCTATTAATGACTCATTTTTTTATGCAGAAGAAAAGCCTTTCCTAATCATGAAATAAATGAATTTAGATAGTGATTAATTTAGGTGATATTCTCACACAAACTGCTATTTGAAATGATCATTTTTCATTTGTTTCTTGAGACAATAATTGTGTTAATAATTCTGTAAGTGAGATTTCCTCTTTGTATGCTTCTATGGAAGGAAACTGTGTTGAACAGCTGTTTTAATAAAAGCTCAAATCTTGTTTTGGTTGATTAAGACAGCATGATTTTAATAGTTCAGAGAGTAAGAAATAAATAGTTATGGCAACATGCTGCAGTTACTGAATTTCTTATGACAGTTTTGTTTATAATTTCTCATTTTAATAATGCTAAAAGTTATCACTTATATTCAGATATGTGATTCATAGCCACGAGGACCACATCTACATCAGTAAGCGGTGAAATACAATTTTATCACATAATAGAGCCAAGAGATTAAGGTGAGAAAATGTCAATCACTCTGTGTGTTTCAGGGGCATTTACTTTGGCCCAGCTTACTTTGTTCTAGAAGGTGAACTCAGAAACTGGAGTGCATTACATGAGCCCCTGGAATGATGCAGGGGTTTAGTTTTTAGCCAAAAGGATTATAATGATTTCCTGGCTGGAACCACTGTGGGAATAATAGGAGATAATTAGGAGATACACTTCAAAACTATTGTCCTAATCCAAAACTCAGATAGTAAAGGAGAATGATTTAATGGCATTAAAAAAGCTCATATACACATTTTCTACCCAGTTTTCTGACAGCATCAAATATTAAAGAGTCACAGACAGACTACACTGGCACAGCACTCACCCTCCTTTATCTCTTGCTCCAGGACTAACCTCTCAGTTTGTGCTTTCTAGTAAACTTCACAAAACACAAACCTCTTCACACACAGATTCATAACACTGCTCATTTTGGAATATATAATGCAAAACATAGCAAAGGTTAATTCTGTTTTCCCTTTTGACTTCTGAAGAATGTTTTTTGCCTTATGTTCTATGCACACATCAGTGTATTGTGTGACTGTGGAAAGGTTTTGGTAGTACAGGTGCTGCTCTGTTGGACACAGAGAATTCCAGTTGGCCCCAGTGGACCTTTTGAAGGGCACATCTGAGCCTGCCCATGATGCTGATGTTACCTCTGGGAAAAGATTTTAGAAAGGATAAAAAATATACTGTGAGAAAAGGAGTGAGGAACGTATGAAACAAAGAGCCTTAAAAACACGCAATGTGAGAAAAGGAGGGCAAACAGATGCTCCACGCACCAAAACAAAGATTTTCCTGCAGCCCTTGGAGAAGACTATACTCGATTAGGTTGCTCCTCTGTAGCCTTTGGAGAATCACTCCAGAATAGGTGAACATTATCAGCTCTGAAGTTATAAGAGAAATTCAAGAATCTAAAGCCCGTGGAGACCCTGTGCTGAAGTGGGATCCTTCAAGATCCGTCATCAATGGGGAGAAGCCCCTGCAAGGGTAGATTTTCAGGCAAGACTTGTGACCCTGCAGAGGATCCAAGCTAGATCAGTCTTTTCCTGAAGGACTGCACCCCATGCTGGAGCAGCTTGTGGAGAACTGCAGCCTGGGGGTCAGACCCACACTGGAGCTGTTCATGAAGGGTTGTATCCTGTGGGTTACCACGGTGGAGCAGGGGCAGAGTGTGAGGAGGAAGGAGCAGCAGAGAAAATATATGATGAAGTGGACACAAGCCTATTCGCCATCCCTCCTGCCTGTGGGAAGGAGTGGAAGAGCCTGGAGTAAAGCTCAGCGTGGGAAGAAGAGACGTGAGGGAAAGGTGGTTTCAAGTGATTTTATTTCTCATTATTTTACTCTGCTATTAACTGGCAATAAATAAAGGTAATTTCCTGCCAAGTTGTCTATTTTGCCCATGATGGTAATTGGTAAGTTTATCTCCCTCTGCTTTTCTTGACCAATGAGCCTTTAGTCTAATTTTCTCCCCCTTTTCTGTCAAGGAGGGGAAGTGATAGAATGGCTTAGTGAGTGCCTGGTGGTCAGTCAAGTTGACCAAAATAGGTCAAGGAAAATATTTTCTTTCCCTTTGGGCAGTTAAACATACAGGCAGTATAATTCTCCAAAGGTTAACACCCACAGTTTGGAGTTAATTTTCTTTATATATGCTAAGCAACTTCGTATATCTGGTCATACATTTATTTCCATCCCCTTCATGTCCTTTGCTTTCAATTTCTTGTTTTTACCACATTTTTGTCATGTGCTTGTTGTCCAAGATTGTCAAAGAATTTTGCTTTTTTAACTAAATCCTAATATTTTTTCACTTCTCGTTGCTATATTTTTCCTCATTATCATCATTATCAGCACTGAACTTACTAAGAGAAATGCAAGAAATCTGGTTTTCCATTGGAGTAAATTAGCCAATTCTTGTGGTCAGCTTAACCTAAGCATATACCCATGCTGTTACTACCCTATTTTGCACTTTCCTACTGCAGTTGTTTCAGGGTTTCATATACCTGTAGTTCTGCTGCTGGGATTCATCTCACCATTACTCTGAGTGTTGAAATGATTGGTGCATCTCTGTGGGTTTGATATCTTACTTCCTCTTACTGAACTTAGGAACCTGTTCAATATCGTTTTGGGTTTTTAGAGAGGTATTCAAAAGATTATACAGGTAGGGTAAAGCTCACTGAGAGTGCTGATTACAGCAACAGTGACAGAAAGTAAATGCAGACATCTAGTTTTATGTTGACATTTATGTAGACTGGATTCCTACCTTGTCTCTTCAGACACTTCTCTGAAATTATTGATATACTCTACAATAATACAGCAATTGCAGTAAAAGAAGCACCCTTCTGAACAAGATAAAGGCCAGGATGTAGCTCAGCTAAGTTCTATGTTTCTGATGAAGGTGCTCAAGTGAGAAAAACAGTTGGCTTATTGATTCTATAAAATAAATGCAGATACTTGAGGAACTTGCAAGGACAAATTCACTTTTCCAAGGTTCCAGATTTTGCCACAGTACCTACAGATCTACTATGAACATAGAAATGTGGCTACAAAATATTTATAAAGACATTTTTCCTCTTGGTACTATTTCTGGGATAATGCAGTAATTTTTTGGAGGAAAATTGAAAAAAAACCCCACATATTTCTTAAATAGTGACATACCTTTGGCATTGGTTTGATTTAGTACTATAGTTTCTACTGTGGTTTTTTTGCAGAATGTAGGCCAATAATATCTGTGCATTGCCAATGCCTGGAAGCAAAGAGGAAAAATCAAAGTCCCATGTTCAAATGCAGACATTCTGGTGTCATCATGCAGGCTTTGTAGCCCTTGTACAGACTTTGGTACCACTATGAAATAATTAGTATTCTTTGTCCAATCTTTAATATTCTTATCTGGCTGATTATATCTTGAT
The DNA here is from genome assembly GCF_022539315.1 of Serinus canaria. Taxonomy (NCBI): domain Eukaryota; kingdom Metazoa; phylum Chordata; class Aves; order Passeriformes; family Fringillidae; genus Serinus; species Serinus canaria. The sequence continues at coordinate 63,282,460 of NC_066313.1, forward strand.
AGGAAGACACACCACTGCCCTTCAAAGTAGGGCAGAAGAAAAAGCAATCAATAAGCTACTGGGCATAGGCAGAGGCTGTTCCTTCATAATGGAATATGAAAGGATGAAGTAGAAAAAAAATTAGTCCCAACTCATTTCTTCAAACAGAATCTCAGTCTTTATTACTGCAGAGTTTTAATATACCCCAAAAGAACCAGAAGTGAAAAAATGGTGCAATGAATTCATAACCTCAATAAAATATATAACCCATGATATAACTCTTGACTTTTACTGCTTTTTTATTTTTTTATCTTGAAAACAAAAAGTTTAGAATGTTTCTCTGTTTCAGTACAATTAGTCTGTAGCTGAACAAGAAAAATCTGGCCATAACAAATCCAATTCGTCTTACCGAGCTTATTCTAGAAAAGAGGTAAGAGAGACCTCAGCCAACCCTGTTCAAGCTTAGATGCAGATATACCGCACTGGCCAGAGAGCTGGGTGAAAGAGTTCCTATCCAATCAGCTATCTGTGCCAAGAAGGTTCAAAGCCCCAATGGAAAGGGCAGCCACAATAAACTCACTGCTGTTTGCAGTGACAGTCACTGTGCTGTGTTGTGCGTCTGTCTCCAACCCACTACCCCACATGACATTTTTCAAGTATATTATAATTTAACATTATTGGAGATGTAATGGAAAAAAAAGTAGCTATTTTAATTTGAATTTTGTCTCATCTGTTAGACAGTAACAAATGAACATGAAAGTTACAGCTGGAAGTCCTCCTGTATTCCATTCAGCTACCACTTTGTGCATGATTACACTGACTCTGGATAGCTTGATAAGCAGTTTCAGTCACACAGGATCACGGACACAGACACAATATTCACTGCATGACTGGGTTTTTCAAAGAACACTTTTAATATCCCTGCCTTGTCAGGATTTTGCAGAACTTCATATAGAGAATTTGTCAGGTTGTCTGTTTTAAAGGGAATTTGTTATAAGCTAGACCAGAGGTAATTAGAAGTGGAAATGAAACATTTATTGATTTTACATCAAGATAAGCTATTTATGTGTTTAAAAGTAGTGAAGAGAAAGGGTTCTAATTTAAACAAATCTCCTATAATAACCTCTATGATATTAAGACATTTTATCAATGTTGGAGAACAAAGTAGACTCCAAAAGTGGTTTTCTGTTGATTTTTTTTTCCTTTAGAAGTGTATCACCACTGAATTGGAAAACTTCAAAAATGTATTTAAGAATTGTTTATAGTATAATAAACTAAATTTTAGTCAACTTCTCTTTGCTGCAAGGCATCAGAAAACATTGGACAGAAAAATGTGAAAAACCTAAAAAAAAGTGTAACTGAGGCAGTTTTAGTTGCTTCTGTTAAACTGTAAAGTACTATTTAATTATTATTTTCAAATAAACATCGAATTAATAAGATAAATGTTGAAATTTATATTGTGACTTTCTTATTGTTGCAGAGTCAAGTTTCTCCTAGATTTGAAATTATTTGTCATCTTTGTAAGACTTCCCATAACTTTTATTCATGTAGATTTAATAGTTTGGAGTTTGTCATAGGAGATTAGCAGACAGTGTTGGAAGAAAGTTTGAGTCTATATGTTTTCAGATGTTTTTAAGGTAAAGAAACATAAAGCTGTAGGAAAATATCCATTCCAATTTCTCTTCCATATTTTGTGGGGTAGGGTTTTTTCTAATCATCTCAGACTAGCCTTATCAGGCAATTCACACTATGAGGCATATTGTGAGCTTCTAGCTATTTAATTGTCCTGGAACCCTTCAAAGGAGCTCTGAGTAATATGAATTACTCTAAACTTGGCTTTGAGGAGCTCCTTGATGATATATGGATGACTGACATTTATTTAATGCTGTGCTTTTCAAATGTCATGTGTGAGCTTGACTCCCACATGCATTCATCTAGGTCAGTTCACTCTCAGTTAAACAAATTTCAAAGCTGCTTCTATGTCAGTGACTTTTTGAACTGAATCAGTGAAGGAAAAGAACAAATAAAAGAAACAAACCTGTTATACCATGATCAAATAGGCTGCTTCCAGGCTTTACCCTCAGCAGCTTTGCCATTTTCCCTTAACACATTCACTTCCACACGGGTGAAGTTTCTCTTGCGTATTCCAAATCTTTTCTTCAGTTCATTAGCACAATTTAAATATTCCTTCATTTGCTTTATGGATTATACCTTGAAAGTCTCATGCGACCTTCATTTCTGTAGTATTTTGATTCACATTCTTTGTTTGCCATCATGGTCCAAGACAAGAGCAAAGAAACTTGAAAGGATTATCAGTATGCTACATTCTGCTCTTTGAAGCCCTTATCGTTAGAAAATAAATTATTCTGGCCCTAATTGGGTAACAGTGTACTCAAAGTTGATTGGTTTCAGTTCACAAGTAATTGGAACAGGCATCTTCAGGTAATATACAATACTAACAGTGCTACATAATTATAAAATTTTGATGGTATTTCTTGGGGGAAAGAAAATAATTACCTTTCCTATCCAGACAGATTATCATTTGATTCTCAAGCAAGTTTTTGTTTGGACTCTGTGGAATCTCTTCAATCTACCTTTCACTTCCAAGTACCAGTCACAGCGTTCAGGTTATAAAGTTTCCTGTTACATATGTAGGTAGGCTACTCCATATTGAAACAGATATATAAATCTCTTAGAAACCCAGAAAAATCATATACTTTACGGTAACATTGCAATGTGATAGTCACAAAATTCTGCAGAACACATGAATCTGAATGAAGAGGCTATAAATAGAAACACAAACAGATTTAGCAGAGTTAGTTTATCATATATTTATTTATATATAGACTAGAACTGTGGTATGCTAACAAATTTCTTCATACTGTTATGAAAAGTCAACAAATACACTATAATCAGCAAAGCATTAACTTTGCCCTCAAGGTTTTGTGGTATTTCGATTTATTACCAGAAAGATTCACTAAGTATTATTTAGCATTTGTTAACGATTATGCAATTTTTGTCTCTTATTCTCATGTAAAAAAAATTTATATATATTACAGGGAAAACAACCTACACATCCTAAAACCTAATGAGGCTGAAAATTTATATCCTTGTCTTATAGTGAAATAAATGGTACATTTACATTCTGTGAGAATTCAGGTACACCATAGACTTGTATGCTTGGATGCTTTCCAGAAAACCAGTTCCTTTTTTATTATTACATTTTCCTAAAATATAAAGATGAAATAACTCTTCAAAAAATGAGCAATTTTGCATAGCAAATGTGGAGTCTGTTTCACTACAAGTTCTTACACACATTTTTCAGTAGGAAACACATAATCTGTGAAAAATACCTATACTGATCTGCAACAGTACTAAATTCTTAGATCTTATTGAATCACAGAATACACTGAGTTGGAAGGGACCCACAAGTATCATTGAGTCCAGCTCCTTGTTGGACACCATCCCCAAAAGTCACACCATATGATGTCCAAACAATTCTTAAACAATGGCAGGTTGGTGCTCTGACCATTTCCCTTTAAATTTTTAAGCATTTGTCTTAAAAAAAATCATATTCATGTCTAGGAAGCCTTTATCAAGTTCTTTCTGTAAGCATATTCATAGTAGGCAAGAAATACAAGTGTCCTTTAAACGCATCTATTTGTGGTGTCATTTTACATAAAATGCACTTGACTATCATAAATTGGAGATGTGCCAGAATCTGATAGTCTTGATAGGACATTTAATTTATTTAAAGTTTACTGAGGTTTGATGAATACTAGTCTGTCCTAAGGATGCTGTCTGGAAAAGAATGGCAGGCTGGAGAAGATGACTTTTGGAGTGATTACCATATTCTGTATTAATAAGTCTTCATAAGTGATAATTTTAAGGATCTTTAAAAGCTGATTGGATTATGTTCTGTGCCAGAGGGTGATGGATAAAGGAATCCATCCAGCTGATATATTGCACTACCTTTGCTTTGAATATTTAAAGAACTTTACCAACCAGATAAAAAATAGAGAATCATATGACAAATTATAAAATTTTAGGAAATCGTCTTTTTTCTTTTTGTTTTTTACAATAACTGTTCTTGGTTTGTAAGAAAGAATTACTTCATATCTCCTCAACATAATGTTGCAATGGATTTAATGTACCCATTATAAGTAGCTTCTATAAATTTACATTTCATTTGAAGTTTAATAGTATGCTGAGGGTTTTTTTTGTGGAGATGAAAACTGTCTATAGGAGTACTCCAGAAGCATTTCTACAATCTGTTCTCAGTTACAGTATCTATAGCTGCTCAGCTATGCTATTTATAGCTGAATTCAGCCTTGCAACTTTTTTTACATCAGGAAGATTTGACCCCGGTAGACAATAGGTTAGATTGGGATCATGCTGGTGATTCAATAACCTTCCTGGTATTTAAGTGCTGTAGCTTGACCAATTTGTTTTATATTAGAATGGAAGAATGGTTGAAACCCAAGGAAAATGGCTTGACATTTAGATATTTAATGTTTTCTATCAATGTTAATATCGCTATCAAGCAGTCATCCCTGATGTCATTTAATAATGAGGTAATGCTTATTAATTACAAATGTTGTTTAATCTGTTCTAGCTATGAAAGGTTATGTGTTCTTGTATTATTTACTATGATTAATTCTAAATCTTCAGAGAAGCAAAACCTTTCAGAAATTAAATGAACTTTAAACAGGATTTTAACCCTCATAGTCATCCAGATCTGTGGAAATACTGTTCAAAGAATGCAAAAAAAAATATTCTACATTAAACATTCTGCTTTGAAATATTTAAAACTCTTTTTTTATATCATGTAAAGATGAAAATGTTCAGTTCAAGTGTATAAAAAAGGCAACATATGATTAATTAAATGTATCTTGGAAAGAGAATTCATGCTGGGCAAGAATATGAGTCCTTTTCCATATGAATCTCTGTAAATCACTGCGTGGTTTGGAGACAGATTGAAAGCACTTTTTGATTGTAAAAATAATATAATTTGATATTTAACATCTAGAATGTTAATAGATATGCTTGTGTAATATAAGAAAAGCTTAAAAAGTGAAAAAGAAGGAATTCCTAGTAAAGCAAATCATAGAAATTTTTCCCTACAGATGATATCTATAATAATATGTGGTGTGTATATTATTAATGTTATGTTAAAATATAATGTAATATAAAAATATGCCTATAGTAACTTGGAATCCAATGTGATTAAAATAAAAGTGGTTCTTAAATACTGCAGTGTGAACTTTGACTTCAAAGAGCAGTATATGCCATGCCCAGACTATATAAACCAATGATCAATTTTCCTTTTCCTCCAATATTTTTCTCTTAGTATTGGAATTTTGAAATGTTCAGAGAAAGATTTAGGACAACCAAGACTAAATGTAAATACATTGTTCTGACACTATTGCTTTAAGTTATAACTTTGTGAATGAAGAAATCTTACACCAGTAATTTCTAACATAATAAATCAAAATTTAAATCTATCTGCTGATATGGATGCAACAAAGTTTTAAAATGGTTGTGACATACAATTCAAAACCAAGCCATGACTTAAATGAATACATTTATCCTTAGATAGAGCTTACTAATTTTTTTTTAGGGGCTATAATAGTCTCTTAAGTTTTAGAAGCTCTCTCTTAGAAAATAAGTGAGAGCTTATTTTCTCAAGAATCCTTTTTAGTTTTCTCTATGTACCTAAATCTTGAGGGAATATAATAAAAATATGGGTATAGGTCATGTCTGAACATTGAGCTTTTACTTATGTATATATAATAAATATATTTCCTGACACTACTGCTGTTTTCTAGAGCCTGTGTAAGGGTCACTCAGAAGTTGATGTGTAACTCAGAAATTACACATTTACAAGTCTTTTCTTTTATCAAAGGCTAATGCCAGTGTGAAAAGCAAGGTCTCTTGGTAGGCTTTTCAAGGTATCTGCAGCATTTTCAGGTAGTGGCTCCAAATTGTGTTTATTAACAGCTTGCTACCACTGAAGAAAAGCTTTTCAGGGGAATTGTAAGGTTAGAAAGCATCTGCTCATTTCATTAGCAGAATACTGACACTGAAGCTGTGCAGAAAATTTAATAACAACTTTAGCTGATTCTATATATTGTGGTTTTAGATTATATTTGTAAAATAGACCTAAGTTCTCTTATCTCAGTATAGGCCTTTACTAAATCTGTTATCTAGAATTATAGTAGCTTTTTTTAAAGCTGATTTTGTTTGTTTTTTATATTATTACTATGTGATACCATCTAATCTCTCAGGCAACTGCCTAATTCCAGATAACTTCCTAAAGGTAAACATTGCAAGGATAGCATCTGACAGTAAATTGGACTCATAAATGATCACAGAACGTATGATGTAGCTCATGGCACATCAGAGCTTAGCTCACATAGCACTCCAGAGCTTCAGGAAAGAAGCTTTAGTGGAAAGAAATGCTGTGATTTTGCTTCAGATCGAACATCCTACAGTTTGACCTTGAAGGAAAATTATAGGTACATGACTGGACTAAAGGCAAAGAAAGTCTGTATCTAACGAGATCTCTCTAAATGTATTTATTTCAGGGTATCACTCAAGTAAACCTATTATTGCTTTCTACTTGGAGAGGTTATGTAGAGGACTACAACTTTTCATTTAACTTCCATTAGATTTTTTTTTTTTTAAGAAGCCTTGAGCCAAAAGGGCAAAACTTTTCCATCTAAGCTTTGAATGTTTTTGCAAAAGATACAAGCTAAGGAAAGGTTTCAAACACAAATATTGTTGTCCACTACTGGACTTAAACTGACTGTAATGTCAGTGACAATTTTTAAGTGGAAAAATAAGGAAGTTAACCCTTCTTGAGATGGTGTAATAAGAACTGAAATTGTGCATCCAAATTCTACAGAAGTACTTGAAAAATATTCTTGTCCTATTTTATAAGAATGACACGATGTCTCTAATTGATTGCTCTTTTAAAATCTCTATGTCCAGTATGGATTGTTTAGTGAGAAGTAAGTCAGATTGTGCTCTTGTCTTACAAAGCTTTTCTGTTTAAGGTTACAGTCTAACTGCATGCAATCAGCTACTCAAGGAAATCTTTTCTCAAGGGTGCTTTTGCATTACCTCTTTATTGCTGGAGCTAACTAAAAAGATATATTTGTTCATGAAATGTAGGAGAAAAGAGATGATCTTTTTTTCTGAAGGTAAAACTCTAAACCATATACTTGTTGAGTGTCCTCTTGATTTGTTCACTCATCACTAGAATCTTTATCTGTACTTTTGTTTTAATATGGTTTCATTTAGGGTACAGATACATATACCATTTAGATGCAGAAGTAATTATTAAGTAACCATTAACTAATAGGAAATTTGAAGGAATAGAACAGAGGTATCTATACTTGGGACTGACCTCTGTGCAAAGGTTGTGCTCAAGCCCATGCCAGAATTATGTAGGCTTTAGTATCTCCTGGAGATTTCTTGTCTTATATTCATGGAAGATCTGTTGAAGTATGAGGGCGCAGGTTTAGTTAGTCCCTACCCCTCTTTAAGTGAGTTTTGGATAAGGAGAAGCATTTACTTTTTATTTTAAATTCCAAGCAATATCTTACTGACCAATCTAATCTGTGTTTGGTACTCTAGCCAGAGTTCATCTTGATAAACATATAATTGATTTGTTTCCTGAAATGAATTGTGAATTTATCACTCAACGCATTTCTCTGACTAGGTTTGTTCAGCCATGCTGCCTATCTCATCTCAGAAGGCAAGACAAAAAATGTCTCTTTTGGACTAAGAAGAATCCTTCACTGCTCACAACTGCACTTTATTTGGATCTTTCACAATAGTCATATTGAGAATGGGATGGTATCCTTTTTCTACCTGGAAATTTAGATTTTGTAATTCTATTTCTGCAATTTAGCACTAGAAAGTCTGTTCTGTGCCTTGTGTTTATTTACTTCTTTTCCATCTAATGGTAATAGAATAATTCTCAATCAGTGGTACCTCTGGGCTTTACAGCCTAACTGCTGTCTTAAAACAATACCTTTAAATACATATTCCGTCTGTCTGGAAGAGTCCTTTTTTATTGAGGGGGAGCACACTAAATTTGTTAGCTGACAACATATTGTCTGTCTCCCCTGTATTTACAATTTGCCTTATTTTCCAGCTTAAAATTTTTGTAGATATTAATTGGCATCTTTTTGCCTCTTACAGACTCCAATAGTTATTAAGTTTTCACTGCATATTCAGATTTTACATACTGCTGTGCTTTGTTATCCTTCATTTACTGTTTCTCAAACAGCTTTCAATCTAATGTATGAGGTAATTACAATTAATTTTCATGTAATATTTCTTATGATGCGTGTATCATTCTTATTAAAGGGTATATTTTATCTGCCTTCCCTAATTTCCACTTTTATCCGAACCCAGATAAGCAAGTTTTGGAAGATTTGCTGCTTATTAATCTGTGCATCAAACATGAAAATATATTAAATCTTAATAGATTGTTGGCTTTTCTTTATATGTATGTCTGTTTTAGTGCAAATTAAAAGTGTTTAAGAGGATAATGAGTCTTGGGGTTGCAATTTTAACTTGCAAATTTTGTACTGAATTTTTTTTAAGCTTTGAAAACTGAATATATCAAAATTGAAATGAATAATTTTAACATGCATAGGAAATTCATTATCTCATTAATAATTTTTTATGCTACTAGATGCATGTGGAAAATACATTTTTTGTTTATTCTTCTGGCTATTTTTCCAACTTATGAGTGATACATATCATTTGGCATGGTAAAATTAATGACACTTAATCCAGAATTTACATATTTTCATTTTTGTGCATTTTATTTTTAGCTCATGAAAATTACTTTTTTCTGAAACTATTTATTACATAGTAAATATTGAATCTGTATGAGTAGCCAGAGGAAATACTTAAGTACTTAGATATTTTGATTGATGTTCCTTCACCATAAATAGGAGCTTCTTGGTACAGGCATCTGAACTGTATACCTTTGCCTCTCTTCATAATCAGCAAAGAGATTGGAACATTTTCACTATACAGATCATCTCCTCATGTAAAGTCTTTCAACAGATCAAATAAATTACTCTCTGAGAGATATTTATTTATTTCTGCTGATTTTAATAAACAAACTGAATCTAGTGTTGAAAGGTGTTTAAAACTGACAGAGGTGAATATAATTGTTGGATTCTAGACTCAGAAGAGCAATGGAAAAATTCTTAACTGGCAACAAATTACTTATAGTTCTGTGAGTTTTCTTATAGGGAAAAAATATCCAAACTAAACCCAAACAGCATTCTTTAAGTTCTTAGTGTTCAATGACAAGGTAGCATGCTTGCATCAATGAAAATCTTTAACAGCATCAGACTCATTATTGATCCCTGGATTATGCTTCAAATTACTGACCTTGAACTAGACATTGTGCCACATTCTGGCTCTGGTCACTCAGTTTTCATTCCACCTTAGGGTCTGCTCATCCACCTCCTATTTCAACTTTTCCATGTGGACCTTATGAATGAAAGTGTCAAAAGATGTAAGAAACTAGACAATATCCAGTGCATCTCCCTGCATCTACTAGGCCAGGCCATTTCATCACATTGCTCAAGCATGAATTCCCCTTGATGAATCCATGCTGATTGCTCCCAGTCACCTTCCTGTCCTTTGTGATCCTAGAAACAGGCTCCAGGTTAGTTCTTTCATTAGCTTTGTGAGAGTCAAAGTGCAGCTAACTGATCTGAAGGTTCTTGGTTCCTCTTTCTTGTCCTCTTTAGGATAAGAGTGACATCTTTTCTCTCCATCCCTTGGGCACCTCTTCCACTCAGCATTGCCATTCAAATATTACTGAAAGTAGCCTTGAAATTGCATCAGTATTGTGAGTGTGTCTCATGAGAACCCAAGGACTTGTCTGTGTCCTGTTTGTCTAACAAGACTTTGACTTGATCCTTTTCCACAAAGGGGAGTGCAAATCTGATAAATTAGAGACATGGGAACTGTTCCACACAAATGGACATTTTCTTTGAAAATATTTTATTCAGGAGGATTCTGTAACTGTCATCCTGTGATTTATACTTGTGCTGCTCTCTCTTTATGTATTCATTTTACCATGCCTTTTATCAAACAGTGTGACCAGGACTACATGAATTGTATAAATTATATGTGTATCATGCAATTGTGCATGACTATGGGTTTCATTCTGTTCTTAATTCATTTTCTAATGATTTCTAAGTTTATCTATTATATTTTTGATGTAAATTGAAAATGGAAGAGAAATTTTGACCAGATAACATAACTTTTTTTAAATGAAAGAGGATCTACTTATTAGAGCTGTGTCAGCATTCACTTTTTTTTTTTTAATGCTTCATTAGAAAAGATAAAATCATCCTTTCACATTATGGGGGACAGCAATATTGTCTAAGAGTTTAATAAAAGAGTAAGCACAGCAGTTGGAGTCTCTATTTCACTAGCAAAGAAAGAAAAATTTTGTGTAATAGAGGGTATATAAGAAAATTGAGATTTGTATGATTTGATTCCAGATAAGTACCACATTTTTCTTCTTACCAGTCTCTTCTGCACTTCATTTATACATTTTTACTAAAATTTTGGGGGGGTGTGGGTAGGTTTAGAGGGTGTGGGTAGGTTTATAACTTTCTTGGAGTAATCCAAGGCTTTTTTTCATCAGTAGCCTCTTGTTGCACTCCCAATGTCATCTGGAGAGGAAGATTTCTGAGGAGTGAGCAGAGCAGCTGTTGCCTAGTAGGAAGGAAAATCAATGACCTGACACTTGGCAGCTGCAAATTTGTATACAGTTTAATAGCTAAAAGGCAGAATATAAGAAAACAGAAGGCTGTTCACCTCCTGGGTCCAGCATACCTGAGTTTCATAAATTACTTTGGTTTAATCAAAAAGATATAATGATAATTAATAATACAATACATTTAATGATACAATACATTTTACAAGATATCTTTTTTCTCCTTGGTCTGGTCACAAATTCTAGTTGTTCAATATTCATGAATTCTGTGATGAATGTCAGATATATAAACAGAATGCAAATATCGATATACATATATATATTTGGGGTTGTTTTCATTGGGAAAACACAATTAATTTTAAATAATCAGGACCTTGAAAGAATGCCTAAGCTAATATTTAGTAATTAAAGGAAAAAAAATCTTGCAGGAAGCTTTGATGAAACAATGATAACTACTACAATTTCAGCAAAGCTGAAGAGAGGACTAATTGCTAGGGTAGAAAAGGCCTTTAAAAAAACCACTGAACAAACATTTTCATTTCTTCAAGGCATACTGCTTCTAGTTGTTGACAAATTTTGTGTTCATACCTGGATCAACTTCATTTTTTTACCTGGGTAGATAAACAACAGAATAGATCTAAATGGGAAGCAAAACTTAATTGCTCTATCTTGTAACTTTGCGTGACATGGTAAACTTTAATAACTGCCAAAAATATGTTAGCTAAAATCTCATACCATTGGAAAAATGCAGGGGATCTACTCAAATGAAAGCATGATTGCATTTCTATTAAATAACAATAACATTGGAGGTGTTGAGTTTTAAAAATATTAAAACTGTAAGGAGTGCTGCCTAAGGACTGGTGCCCTGGTTATTGCCATAATTCTTCTCTTAATCAAAGAATCACAGAAAGAGTGAGGTTGAAAAGGACCACAGTGGGTCATCTGGTCCAAAATCTCTGCTCAAGTAGGGTCATCCTAGAGCACATGGCATGGGATTGAACCCATAGGGTTCTTGAATATCTGCAGTGCAGGAGACTGCACAACCTCTCTGGGCAATCTGCCCCAGTGTGTGGTCACCCTCCCAGTGGAGATGTTCTTCCTCAGATTCAAATGTAAGTCCTGTGCATTAGTTTCTGCTAAGTTATAAAACTGTCTTGAAATCTGTGGCCTTTCACAGAGGGGGATGAATTTGGCATTGGATCTGAAAAAGGGTCGCAAAATATTGTGTCATATTAAATTCAGGGAATTCTTTAATTCATGGTAAATCTTACTACATTGTAGTTATATTACTTTTTTTCTCAAGATTGACAAGTAGGGTGTCTGCCAATGACCTAAATTAGCTCAGGAACAGAAAAGGGTTATGACAACTAATAACCATTTCTTTTTTCTTAGCCATTGTATCAGTACATTAGGATTGTGACTGGCTTTTGAAAGTTCTCATTTTTTTAGTATATTATTTAAAAATTTTAAAATATTAAATGTTATCATTTTTATGTTTGTGACTCACTTGCAAAATGAAACAGTAAAGATTTCTGTCAACTACAACAATTTTACATCTTCTAATTATCCGTTTAGCAATTTTCTCTTCTATTGATGAAAGTTACAATTAATAGCTTCATGTGAGTGGACATTGAACTAGTATTTTTCTGTAAGAGCATCGTAGTATCCTAAAGGGAACAGGTTTTGATAAAATGCAAGAGAAACTTAGATGACTTATAACTTTTGAAATTAACTTGACAGAACCTAATTGCAAGCAAAGGTTGCCACAGAGACTTCCTGCAAGTAGTTCTAAATGGTGTACATAAAGTAGATAAATGATGTGTTGTATAAATGAAGGAAGAGGAAACTACATTCATGTACTGAAGTGATGACAGCTATGTAACTACCTAGAGAGATGAGAGATAGAAGAATCATTCTTCTCTGTCATGAAGTAATCACCTGCTATGCAGCAGGCACAGTCAAAATAGCAACATCACTTTCACTCAATGCAAATTCTCCCCTGAGTTCTGCCTATACTTTAGCATTTGCACATCCCTACTTGGGAGCGTCTTGTCATTCTCATTTCTCATATACTGAATTTTCAATACATCGCTCTTACTTTCTCATTTGCTGCAAACTTTTTATCATGATGTTCAGACATTAAGAAGGTCAATATATTGCTCTCCTATACATCTCAACCAGTCACTTTGTGGGGATGTTTTACTTGTTCATCTTTTATAGTTAGCTGTGATACTTATATCACATATCTGCCAAATTTATATGTGCTGAAAACTTTGACATTTTTTTACTGAAATAGAAAGTCTCTTAGATTTTTTTCTACCGGTAAATAGAAATGCCACACTTTTTAACTGTTGATGTATACGTGTTTATTCTCCTACCTGAAGCTTCGACTTCAGTAAAAGAATATTATACAGCGCTCTCTTCTTCCATGAAAAAGAAGCAAAGAAACTTCCATAACCCTTAAAAAGTCTTAAAATGCTAGAAGACTTCATTCAAAAACAGAGGCTTCAATTACTTAAGGCAAAGAATAATTTAGAGAACAATTTGGAACATATGATGTCAACAATTTTCCGCCTGATACTTTTATTCTTCTTTTCAAATCCATGATTTCTCAGACACGTTTCACAAGCTGTCCCACCTGCTTTCATTACTTTTTAGACAAATCTCAACAAAAAAAATCATACAGTATGTATTTAAAAATATTTCATTGGGAAAATCATGTGAGTAGCATGCAAAAGTACTTCCACTCAGATGTCCATAACAATAGGTTTTTAGGCTTATCAGGCATTACCTACTTTACAGTCAAATTACGGGGGCATTTTGACTACTATAAAGCCAAAAAAAAGAGTTTTACAGTGAGGCAGGCTTCCAAAATCAGTTTTCTGAAAAAGACTGAAATACTACTGGTTTTTCACCTTTAATGTATTGAGTTGAGATGACCCAGTGCTGGCAGCAGGGCTTCAGGAACTTCTATGAGGATTGGTCATGGCTGCCCCATGGGGACATAGCTGGTTCCACTGGCACCAAACAACCCATCTCAGGGCATGTCTGAGCCCCATAGCCAAGGTGGAGGGACCTTGGGGAAAGTGTCTTTAGAAAACCATATTTTAAAACATATTTTAAAAACCTTTTTAAAATGCTGAATGACAGCTCCAGAAGGAAACGTGAGGAATGTGTGCATTTCACATATGTGCTGTTTCACATAGCACTGCAGTCAGTAAGGTGAGAGAAAAAGGAGGGAAGGAGATGTCCCTGCAGCCTGTTAATGGGACCACACCAGAACAGGTATGCTGTAGCCTGTGGGCAACAGGGAATGGGAAAGGTGTGAGGAGAAAGGAGTTGCAGAGAGGAGCTTTTAAGGACTGACCTCAGCTCCCATTCCACATTAACCAGTGCTGTTGGTGTGGTGGAAAGTAGAAGAGTCAGGAGTGAAAGAGTGAAGTTGAGACTGGAAGAAAAGAGGGGGATAGCTTGGCAGGATGGTGTATTTTTGACTGTGCTTCTCACTGTCCGTGTAAATTGACAATAAATTACAGTAATTTTCCCAAAGTCAAGTCTGGCTTGCTTCTGATGTCATGTGGCCAGCAATCTCTCTGCCTTTGCCTTGACTCAAATCAGTTACATTTCTCTAGGTACCTATTGTCAACTGAGCTTTACCAGGATGACTGAGATATCTCACAGGGCTGAAAACAGGGCAGAGGAAATATAGAAGACCCACTTTCTTTTGGACCAGCTTCTAGAAACAAAGGATGTATTCGGGCAACTTAAATGGAAATTCTGGATTCAGTGAAATTCAGTGATACTCACAAGCAGACACCTACATTAAGATGTTTACAATTGCAGTTCTAGGCAACACTGGAGTCACTGCAAATCTCTTTTCTCCTCAAGCTTTCTCCTGGAAGTAGAGGTAGAATGCTAAAACTCCGGGTCTTATTTTAATCTTGGCACTAACAAAAATTGAAATAAAAGAACCAGAAACATAAACTGTATTATTTTAGTAGTGAATCAATAGAGAGTGAAGATGGAATATTACCAGTGATATTTTTCTGAAGCTATGCTAATTTCTTAAAATGTCTTACTGACATTTAGGATGCAACACATTTTTTTGAACTTCGGAAATATCACAGATGTATGAACCTCAAATAGATACCCAAGGCTCATTTTATAGTTAATGAAGAGAAAGAATCACTTATGAGGTATCATCGATTTTATTCTCACACAGACATTTAACATGGTGGATATATCATAACTAAATATGCCTATTTCTCTTCAACAGCTCTGACAGTAGCCTGAAGATATCACCTAAAGCGTACACATTTACATAATAGATTACTGAAGTTAGATGGGAGGAATTTCCCTCCACCATTATTGTGGATTGATGGTAGAGTGTACAACTTAATCTCTAGCTGCTTCATCAGATGCCAGCTCCTTCATTTTTCATTCCAATAATTCTAAAGAGAAAGCCTCTGGAATGTAACATTCACATTATGGGTTATTACTGCTCCAGCAGAAATGCAGTTCTCTATCTACATTGATATTGAGAGAACAGAGAAGTAAATAGAGTAATGACATACAGAGGTTAAATACAAATTATGATTAAACTTCTACCAAATGGAAAAATATACACAATTGGATGTTTCAATTTAAAAATTGCTATAATTTATAGTGCATTCACAGGCAAAGGTTGATACCATGAGTAAAATAATGAATACAGGAAGAAGAGTTTTCTGAGATCAATTGCATTAGTAATGCTGAACCATAATTAAATGCATATTCTTTCAATTAGAACAAGAAATGCTAGACTTTGACATTTTAAAATCAATAATTTAGAACACACAATCAAGACAGATATTTAAGTTTGTTCAAATAAAATAATAATTTCTAGAAAGTGTTTTTTTACCAAATAAGATTGTTTCATTTTTAGTTAAAAATAATTTTTAAATAAATCCTCATTAAGCATGAAATGGTCTTTCACAAATTTAAACCAGTGGCTTGCAATTTATTTTGCCATATTCAATTGAAGTTAAAAGTACAAGTCATTGGAAATAAAGCCAGACTTATATAGCAAAATTAGTCTTCTTGATGACTACAAATTTTCGCTTCATGTAATGCAATCTACAAAACTGCACAAATGAGTGCAAGATTTTTTAACATCTGGAGAAGAGTTAAATTTACCTGCATAGTTTTTTTTCTGGAGCATAACAATTACAAAGGTTAATCCCAAGAGTTATGGACTGATTTCAACTGTCAAATGTTAATTAAATAATTTCCAAAATGCAACTTAAAGACTAGATAGTCAGAAATTACTTCAGAATACTGAATTTTTTTCAACATGAATATAAGATGTGTGTTTTTTTCCTTAGAAGACTAATACTACAGAGTGTTATAGTTTAAAGTTCAAGCTATTTTAATTTTTGCATTAAATATTTTAATTGATAGTGCTTGTAACAATTTTTCAGACTATTACTTTTTTTTGGAATATTTTCACAAGTATTAGTGATACTTGGAAGTGTGAATATGAATGGTTGCAATTCACGCACTGCAGTAGCTATTCACTCTGAAAAAGAAAAAAGTAGGAACATATTTATGACTCTACAAGTTCCATAAAACATTGAGATAAATATTGTTTTATACATGGAACATCATGTCCTTTTCTATGGTGAGTATATTTTAGTCTATAAAAGTATTGTCAAATCACAAAAAATGTTCTGAAACCATGCACCTGCAAAATCATTTGTTTGATTTAATGAAGTCTCAAAGTTTTGCATCTAATGTAGTGCTCCCTCACTGAAGAATAGAAATGTGAAGTTTGTCATGCATAGGTTCTTTATTTTCTAAGTACATAATGGAGGCATTCAGGTAGTTCTGAAAGTTCTAGCTGACACAATATAGGTAACCACTGGAAAATGTTTTCCATTCCTTGCCTTGCCAATCCTTTGGGAATGGCACATTCTTGAACACTAAGTGTCCAACAAGGCAAGAATACCAGAGCTTAAGGCAGCTGTTCAAACATACAAGGTTATGAATTTTAGGTTCTCTTGAGCCTGATGGGAGCAATTTGCCTTTGAAAGGGATTTAAATGCTACCAACACAATGTTGCATTCTGGGAATTTTTGGGGGTTACAAGTGCAGGAGGCTCTTAGCTTAACTCTGTGGATAAATTTTCAGAATGGTCTATGCAGAATTGAATGCTCTGCAGAATGTGCTAAAATAACTGAGCACATGCTGTGTGCTCTGTTTCATAAAGTTTTTTGTGCTTTGCTAAGCAGACTTAGAGTTGGTCCTTTTTCCTCCAGATTCCTGCTACTACAGATGAACTAAAACTGTTCAGAAATACTAATGTTCCCCTTGTTAAGAATAGACCAAAATCATAATTATAGCAAAAAATTTGGCTGAGTGAAAAAAATAGAAGAAATTGAAGAGTAAGATCACTTAATCTATTTATAGCAAGATTAGTCTAAACTTTCTCTCTGTCCAACCATCTGGCTTATGAGAAACAGTCTATGTTTTGTGAGAGTTTATATTACTTTGTGAAACCAGATATGATTATAATGATGGTGAATTAACAAATTCTTGATGACACAAAGTATAAAATTCTACTTTTTCTCTGTAATGCCTATGCAGTTTCTCTTATCAGGTATATTTCTGGAAAATTGAAGCAATATGTGGCCTAACAGGCATTAGAGATTATTTGAAAGGGAGGTGGGTGATATTGAACCAACAATGGAGGAACAGGACAAAGACTTCTGCATTTTGCCAGGAGGGAAACAAGAATATTCTGCTTTCTTATATGACAAAATCTTCATTTTGTATTTTCCTGTTGGAAATATTTCCCATCAGTCAGTGTTACATTTCCTTCTCCTATGCATTGGCAAGTATGTGAGGCACAAGCATCTAAAACTCACCAACTGTGGAACTTGCAAAGATTATCAATTAATCTTGTCAGAAATGTGCTTATGATTTGGGACAGGTAACTCCTAAATCATTCATTGTATGCCATTGTTCATTGTAAATCTAATGGACTAGTAACCTACAGCCCACTCTTGTTAGGATGTTCATGATAAAATCCAATATAAAATAAAAAACGGATTAGGTACTATGATTTTCAAATGGCATGAATAATGACAGTATATTACTATATTAATGGACTTTGAATCAAGTGGTGTAAAAGTGTGACAGTAAATTGCCTGCCTCCTGGAATGCAGCCTCCTTGTCTTCCATGCCAACTGTCCCAACCTTCACACTTTCTGTCACCTGGCTGATGACAGGAGACATTTTACTCCTCGGCTTGGAGTTGTCTGATTAATCTTTGCATACTGCTGGCTGCTGAGGCAGCTGCAGATTTTCATACATTCTTTATAAAAATATACTGCAGAATATCAATCAGATAACTCTATTGAAATAATAAACCTACTAGAAAGTGTCCAAAGGAGGGATACAAAAATGGTGAGGATTTTAAAAGAGAGGCCCTAGAAAAAGTGCCTGAGGTCACTTGCTTTATTCACCCTGCAGAAGAGAAGACTGAAGGAAGACCTCATTGTAGTCCACAACTTCGACATGAGGGGAAGAGGAGGGGCAGACACTGATCTCTTCTCTCTGATTATCAGTGACAGAACCCAAGGGGATGGCCTGAAGTTGTGTCAGGGGAGGTTTAGATTGGATATTATGAAGAGGTTCTTCACCCAGAGGGTGCCTGGACCCTGGGACAGGCTCCCCAGAGAAGTTGTCACAGCATCTTGCATGACAGAGTTCAGGAAGCCTTTGGACACTGCTCCCAGGCACAGGGTGTGACTCTTGAGGATGGTGCTGTGCAGGGCCAGGAGTTGGACTTGATGATCCTTGTGGGTCCTCTCCAACTCAGCTTATCCTGTGATTCTATTATAACAAGGATTCCACTGATTTATATATTTATATATCTCTATATACATATGTATACATACACATATGTTTATATATATGCGTATATTTGCATTTTATATACATATATATGTATAACCAATAAGTCTGCAAGAGAAAAATACACACATGTACACAAATACTGTGTTCATCCTATATATCCAAAAGGTTGATTCCTCAAGAGTAAGGGAAACAGAATAATATCTTCCTGCTTTCCTATTAATTCCTCCCTCCAGCCTTCCTTAGCTTTCTTTTTAAATTTTCTTTTTGTGGGGAACTGCAAGTCTGGCTGAATATCAGTGCATAGTCTTTATTCTATGGTCTTTTTTCCCTATTTTTTCTGATACAAAATTTCCATCTATTCTCAGGAAAAAGGCAAATCAAATCCTCTCATATTTTATGAAGGGCACCACAAAGTGATTATAAATGGGTACAAAGTTAAGGGAAATATAATGTTAATGACTTACACCTGTGTCAATATGTTTTAGAAGGTTTCAGAAAGACTAAAGTGATATATTTTTATTATTTTTTTATAGTTATTGTTGTCTTCTTTTAAATAGTGATGTATATGAAACATTCTTTTTTGTTGTTGTTGCAGTTATTGTTATTACCACATTTTTAGAAAATTATTTTTAGGTAGCTTTTATCAGCCTAATGTTAATTTAATTCTAAATTGTGACACTGGGGTAGACAGAAACAAATCAGGGATGTAAACCTATTGGTACTGAGGACCTGATATTCATGTTATAAAAAAGTGTTTTTTTAATATCAGATTAACTTGATATTATGAGTCAGACGCTGTATGTTTTAAATTATTAATTATGATGATGGAGATCTTTCCCTACTGTAATCATTCTATCATTCTATTTTATGATTCTATGTCCACATAGAGCATATTTTCTGGACTCCTGGATTGTCTTTTCCAGGTTAGTTTCATAATAAAACAATCTAATACATGCTCCAAATACTATGCAAACACATTATGTGGGGATGGCAGTGAGATTTATTTCAGAACAGTAGTTCTCTTCCAAACTGAAGTATTAGCATAAAGTTAATAATCCTAATCATCCTAAAGGAAAGCATCCTCACTTTTACTCACTGAAAGACAGTTCATGTTTATTTTTAATGTATCTTTTAACAAACTGATGCAGATTTCAGTCCCTGATTTTACTACACAACAGTTTAGAAGTATCAAGAATTTCATGGAATCAAGAGGACAATGCTTATCTGATGATTCAAATTTTCCTAAAGGCTGTTTAGCAACAATCAGAAGAAACTGGTTTGGGCTTGGAAAAAAAACAGGTAACAGGTGGTGATTTGTTGGCGAAAGAACTGGCGACCTCATAAGCAATCTGAAGATCTATTAATTGAGTTTCATTTTGTATTGCAATTTTTCATAACAGTTCTCAAGAAACCAGGTTTATTAAATTAAAACTCAAGGGGAGTAAAACTATTCCAAATTAAGCTGGTGCTTGGTTTTAAAAGTCTGTGGAGGCTTGAGGTTTTATTTTTTATATGTGCAAGTAATCAAACAGGACTTCCTATTGTTTCTAACTCAGAATTAAAAGCATTATTGAAAAGATAAACACTTACCCCATGAACTGGAGAAGCGCTAATAATTTAAACTCCATGGATATCTTTCTGCCTTCAGGATATAAAACCCAGGATATCCTGTTATTATAACCATTTCTTATATGAGCAACTTGCAGTAAAAAAAAAAGGATTTCACATCTCAAAATTGCACAATGAAATTGAAAATACGATGAGAGAAAACTCATGGGATTTCCCGCCATTCTGGTCAAATGTACTCCTTCTAATCTCCTGTGAATATATTAATAAAACTTTGAAACAAGATACACAAAGGGAGGAAATATTTTCAGAGGTGCTAGAGATGCTTAATAGGTTTTCATAACCAACACCCCATGAAACTGGGTAGAAAAATTTCCCAGATTGTGAAACACGTCCCCTGCAGAAACATTGCAACTTGGCTTCAAATTTTTGAAAGAGAACTCTGAACTGGAAAGAGAATCTCTGAAGACATCAACTGTCTTAAGGAATGCTATGAATTTTTAAATATAAAATATAAAAATTTTGGGGTTTTTCCTGAACTGAAAAATAAAATATATCCTTCAAATTCACCTCTAGATAATTAAAGGGATGAAAAGTAGGACCCCTACCCCCTCCCCATATTTGAATTTTAAAATTGTTCGCAATTTTTTTTCTTTGATGTCCTTCAATACTTAGGAAGTAGGTTTGGAGCTCTGTAGAAAAGTGTTCAGTGTCTTTCACTGATGGAGTTCTTGGAGTTCTTGGAGTTCTTCTTAGGGTCGTCACACAACTTCATTAATTCATGCAGAGTGCAGTCTCCAGTTGAGGCAAGTTTTGGATATTTATCCTTAAATTTCTTGAGTCTATGCCTGCATGTTTTATACTACAGACCTATAGATATTTTTAGACTAGCTTGGTATCCTTCTGGAAGTCTCACTGCATTGAGTCATACCAACATAATTTTAGGGAAATATTTAGATCATTCAGTTGAATATGTGGCATATATTTGGGGATGAAACCATTCATTATTTTCTCTGGTCAAAATCTTCTTTTATTCAATTCTTTTTTGTGAAACAGAAGCACATATCTACAATGAAGCCTGCCAGGAGTTTGACATGAAATTTGAAACTCTAAATGAGGTGGCTTCAGCTGAGAGTGTCTGGCCCATCTGGAGGCTTAGAGCTTGGTGTTGACTACATATATTGCCATGCAGTGGAGGATTCAGAATCTTTGTTCCACACCTGCTGGGTAAATAATGTTGAGAATAGACTGCTGTATAAAAGTCAGATGGCGGTGATAGTGCCAACAGGTGTACCCTGTGAAGTGATTGTGACTGCTCTGTGTCTTGCTGAACTCAGGGCTGTCACTGGACATTAGGAATGCTCTGAACACAGGAGAGATAGGTTCCCCTGTGCACCTCGACAACATTTTGTGTTGTGTCTGCACGGCCCTGATACTTCAGTGAGAACTGAGTTTCTAGCAATTCAGTTTGGAGCATTAACATAAACACTTAAGTTCAGGTGTCTTGAGATCTGTACTCTTTGAAAAGGAGCTACCTGCCTATTTGAAATTCGCTTGAGGTTAGCCTGAACTTGTGAGCAGACTGAGTCATTCTTTTGGATTCAAGAACATTAATAATGTCTAAACCCCATGTTATGGAAATTTTTGATGGTTTAAATTTATCAATTTAAGCATTTATGGTTTGTTTCCCATTCTGTGACATAGGTAACTCTAGGTTCTTATAGTTTTCTGAGATTTTTTGCTTAAATGTGTCTACAATAGCTTTGGTATAAATAGAAGGCCTTTACAAATTCTGACAGGTAAAGGCAACTACAGATACACCTAAAATTAAATTAAAGAGTAATGATAAGTTAAATACTTCTGACCCAAGAAAACCAGTCTTCTTCTAATTAATTTCTATGTATATATGTATGAATATATATATGAGATATTATGATATTCTATTCTTCTCTCTTATTATACTGTTATTATTTTTAATAATAAAATTAATAACTTCTTATTATAGATATTTTTTCTGATTAGTGAACATTTTCACCCTCCCTAGCAGACTAAAGTAGATTATCACCACATATATGGGCAGTTTTCTATTACTTGACCTCAGTGATGGGGAATGTTTTTGGATGCGTTTGATTTACTCCTCTAGGAAAAATTTACCTTTATCCACTATCTTTCTGTTTTGGGTAACCCAGGAGTTTAGTCCTTCTTCACAGTCCCTCTGATGGCAAGAAGGAAGTTTATTCTCTTTTTCTTTTGCCATAGAATGTTCACATATAAAATACAGATAGAACAGATATTAACTGGTAAAACTCTCTTAAAATTGTACTCCTTCTTAATGTCAGAAGTTTTCTTTTAAATTATTTTACTTCTTTATTGATCTGTTATGAATAAACCAGACTGCAGGAAGATTTGGAAGAATTCTGTCCTGCACATTAAAGTCAGCCCATAAAACTTTTTGTAAGTCACAAAGTCCCTTTGCTGCGTTCTGTGAAATTTCAGTGGGAGGCTGGAAGGCTAAAGTGCTACTCGAGTGGTAATACAAAACTGGCTCCAAATAGTAATGCAAATTCAGTTCAGAGCTTTCTGCTGCTATTACATGGACTTTGTGGTCCTAATATTTCTGAGCTGATGTAATATAAAAATGTAAACAGTGGATGTACTTGAATACAGGTAGTGCTTAATATCAGGAGGAAGTGCAAAGAACAAAAGGATTAATGCTCTGAGGCACAGAAGTTTAATTTTTGAAATTAAAAAAAACAGTGAGAAGAAAAATTTTGTCTATTTCTTTTGTTAAAGAAAATGAAAATAAGGGATTAAAACTTTTCACAGAAAGATATTTTACATGGATGCATGATGTAGAACTCATAACCTCAAACAATAAATTTTCACACTGTGTTAATAGATCAAGGATATTAATGTTCAAGTGCAGAATTTTTTTTCTGATATTTTATGTAGCATCCAACACATTTTAGATCTCTGCATTATACAAGTCTTTGTTGATATCCTATTTTTAGATAAAACTGACAGTAATTTGATGTATAGGGTAATACACATCACATATTTTCAAACATGTTGACTTATTTCTTTATTAATCCTCTGTGGAATTCAGTTTTTGAGATATTTATAACCCATTTCTCAATTAAAGGTGCTTTTGATATACAGTGAGATTTGTATTTTAGTGGAATACTCAAGGTCACATCCAGGGGTGGACAATACAGGTGCCAATTTCACAGCCCACTACTCAGACCACCAGACCACACTCCTAATATTTTTGTTAGGGAAATGGCAACAAAGTTTATTAGATGGTAACAGAGTGCTACAATGTTCAATTTATTTGGGCAGGGATTTCCTGCTATAATTACTAGATTATCTTGCAAAGCCATATTCCAGTTTTTAGAATTAAATAAATATTACTGCAACTACAGTGAATAGGTTTTCACTTTTATAACAAAATCATGTTTGAATTTCATAGGTAAAATTTGCATACATGTTTTTCACACCAGTAAGACCATCATTTATCAGTGCTTAATCTTTTCAGCTTTTTCTCTGTGCCCAGTTGGTTTTGTCCAAATTTTGGCTTAAAAACTAAGCTTTCTTTGAACCTGAACATTCTCTTTCATTAAGTCTAAACACTTTACTTGAATTCTGATTTATGAGCTGCATTTTTTTTAATAGTTTGATCTAAATTTTTACATTAGAAGAAAAAATAATCAGTGTTTATAACTTCTTCTTTACATTATTAGGGCAAATATTTAAATAAAAACTTTCATGCTTAAGGCTGAAACAGTGAGGATATTTCACTACGTTAATTTGTGGTCTGAAAACTCCAGATTGAAGGTGACTTCATTACTTCTGAAAATTTCATAGAAGAATTTAATCTGCTGGTGAATGGGTTTATTAAATCTGGAGAATAAATTAAATGTTGTTAAGTAAAATAAAATTAGAAACTAGTATCTAATATATAATGAATCCACACACTTTATGCCTTCAAATGCAAATGCGCTTTGAATGCTTAATAAACAGCTGGAACATGTAACTCACAGTGAGTCTGTAATTCATGCTAGCAAATCACACAGTTCTCCTTCACTTTCACTGTTTTTTTTGTTTTTTTTTTGAGATAATTCAATTTATAAAGCAGTAAATATATTATGGCTATCTATAATAATTTCTACTGATGATGGTAATCAACTACTAAGATCTAAAGATATCAATAAAACCAGAGTCAGCAAAGTCACCATGCCACACTGCCAGGACGGTGGCAATGGAACAGCCTGCCCAGGAAAGTGGTTGTGCCACCACCCCTGTATTTAGATGTGCAGATGTGATGCCCAGGGTCATGGTTTAGTGGTGGGCTCAGCAGTGTTAGCTTACTGCTCGAGTCAATGACGTCAAGGACCTTTTCCAACTAGGAGATTCTATGCTTCTAGAACACACATTCTACAAGAAATGCCATCTCATTGGTTCTGAAGCCAACCATAGTCTTCTCCTTCTATTGTTAATCTCTCCAAAGACTGTTTTTTACTGATACAGCAATGCTTTTTTGTATAGTGATTATAGAATTATAGAATGCCTTGGGTTGAAAAATACTTTAAAAATTCCTCTTGTCCAACCTCACTTACCTTCTAGTTGATTAGGTTACTCTAAGCCCCACCCAGCCTGGCCTTGAGCACTGCTGAGGATGGGCTATCCATCACTTCTCTGAGCAACCAGTTCCTGTGCCTCACCACCCTCTCAGCTCTAAACCTACCTTCTTTATGTTTAAAATAGTTGCTCTGTCTTGTCACTACAGACCTTGGTAAAAAAAATGTGTCTCCTTCTCTCTTATAACTCCCCTTTATATATTGAAGGCTGCAATAAGATCTCCCTAAAGCCTTCTCTTCTCCAGGTTGAACAGCCCCATTTCTCTTAGCCTGTCTTCACAGGAGTGGTTTTGAATCATTTCCACCAAGTCCATGTTTTGGGCTGGACGCCCTAGATCTGGATGTAGTGCTCCCATTTGGCTTTCACCAGAGCAGAGTACAGGGGCAGATTCACTTCTTTTTCTGCAGTCCAGTACGCAGTTGGTGCCTTGGGCTGAAAGAAAACATTGTTAGCTCCTGGCCAATTTTGTATCCACCAGCCTCCACCCGCCGGTATTGATGCTGGGGATTACCCCAATCCACATGCAGGACTTTGCACTTTGGCTTGCTGAACTTCATGAGATTCACGTGTGCCCACTCCTGAAGCCTGTCAAGATTCCTCTTGTAGTTGGTTTGGCTGAAGAAGGGTTAATTTTCTTCACACTGGTTGGTATGGAGCTGCGAATTGGTTTTAGGCTGCAAACAATGTTGACGTATAGAGTTATTTTTGTTATTGCTGATCAGTGCTTGCACAGTCAGGGCCTTTTCTGCCTCTCTCACCCCAATCCATGAGCCAGGAGGACAGGAGTGCACAAGAAGATGTGAGGACACACAGATGTGACAGCTGACCCTAGCTGGCCTAAGGGACATCCTGTAGCAAACAGCAAAGTGCTCAGCATATACAGCTGGGAAAAGAAGAAGAAGGAAGGGGTTAATGATGTTTGCCTTCCCAAATAACTGTTAAGCAGGATGGAGCCCTGCTTTCCCAGAGATGTCCGAACACCTGCCTGGCCATAGGAAGTGGTGAATTATTTCCTTGTTTTGCTTTTTTGGGTGCACTGCTTTTGCTTTACCTGCTAAACTGTCTTTACCTCAACCCATGAATGTTTTCAGTTTTACTCTTCTGATCCTCCCCTTCAGTGTGTCAGCAGCTGTGTGGGGCTTAATTGCCTGCTGCACTTAAAACAACAACATTTCTGCATGGCATCATTCATCATGTGTGTTCAGCCATACCACACATCTTGGTTATCCACAAATTTAGTGAGAGAATATGAAATCCCACTGTTTATGTGACTACTAAAGATATTGAACAGGACTGGTCCTAGTTAAACGCAGCACTTTTTACTGATGTCCAGTGGGATAGAGGGCTGTTGCCTTCAACTCTTTGGATGCTGTCTTACACACACAAAATTAAATGATCAAAAGTAGAATGAAATTGACTCTGTGGACTGTGGTGAAGGCTCTACATGTTTATTCCTGAAAGAAGTAACATATGTAAAAAGATTCATTTTCATAATAAAGAATTCCATTCCTTTACTCTGACACATCTCTGATTGAGCACAGAAAAATAATTTGATGTTCAAATAAAGTATTGTCAAGAATGTCCATAAAATAAAAGAGATTATATTACATACTCCTAAAAACATTTATAATATAACTCTACATTGGCTTCTTTCTCCCCTTCCCATTTTATCTACTTTTTCATCTTGTAATTTTTGTTTCAACAGTGGAATTACATTTTACTTTCATTAATATCTGTAGATCAGTTGTGATAGACTTTCTGATTTAAAATACTTTATTCATGAGTTGTCTTTTTTTGTTTCAATGAAACAAATACCTGTTTGGGTAAGCTAGTATTCAACTTGTTTGATTTTAAGCATTGGGGGATTTTTTAGCTTTTCTTTTTATTGTATGCTCATAAGAATTGAACTTATCATTAAATCCTATTCAGACCTTAATTGACTAAAATAAAAACTAAAATATGATAAGCAATATGCCTGAGCCTTCCTTAGTTGTTGTTTTCTTAAAAACTAAAGTGAAGAAAAACAAAATCCAGTCAATTTCTATTTGACGAGATGAATCTAATCTCACCCTTTAGCTTATTTTCTAATCATGCCATTTTTACCGTAATATTTCAGGACAGAAGGTTTTTTTTTTTTCACTTTCTTATTTTTGTCAATATCCTTGAAAATTTCCTGCTGATTGTTTAAAGTATCCGTGTTGCAGATGACACACTGCTGTATTGTGTGAGGAGAGTTCAAGAAGTATCAATATCATTCTGAGCTCAAGGTTAAAACAGTCTTGCATCAAAAACTGGATAGAATGACATGTCAGCTTTTCAACAACCACTTATCATCAAATATAGACAACACAGTATTTCCATAAATATTTGAAGCAAAATAGTACTCATCTTGGTCCATGAATTTACAATTTTTTTCACTTTAATAACTTGTATACTTCAAGTAATGAATCTTTTCATTTATCATAAAGTTTCCTTTTGTAATCATATTTCATATCTGACAAGGTAATCATCTTGCTAAATCAAGCAAATATTTGGCATTAGTTATTATTTATATATACATAAACTGATACAAATATTTTAACTATTTCTCACATTAGATTTGGATATTGGCCATCCTACCAATCACATAGAAAGATAGCTTCTATTATTATTTAAACATCTATCACGAAGAAAGGGCTGCATTGTTTAGCACTTAGGGAGGAATACTTTTTTGATTGTCAAAATTATTTATTCATCTCATCTTTTCACCTTCATCTTGGTTTATACCCATGAAATAATGAGTTCTAAGAAAAAACATTAAAAAACCAGTTCTCACCAGCACTCTTTGAATAGCACCAAGGAGGAAAATTCAATTTTAGTACTTAACTTATTTATCTATGCTTGCTGACCCAAATTGCTTGTACTCTTGCAAGCTGTAGTACATCCTCATAAAATTTGCATTATTACAGAACAGACATGTTCTTTCTCCCAAATGAGTGGCTATGTTCAGAACTTCAAGCCGCTGAACTAGTTGGATTTGAAAATTGTTTCAGTAGAAACAGACTTGTTTCTTTTAAAAGGCATAATTACCTGAGCAGTAGTTCAGCAAAGAATTTTCATAAGATCCAATTATCACCTTAAAATGAGCTTTAACTGGGACTTAGCTACACACAGCATAAAGGAAATTTACACCCTGTATGGAACACTTCAAGTATTATCTGGGTATGAAAATTACTTCTTTTTTTTTTTACATTATTTTGTTCGGTTTAATTTTTTAGATGTGTTTTTTACTTTAATTTTAAGAATTGCTTGATTTGGATCACTAATTTTTTTTATCAGCATTCATTTCAATTATTTCTGTGTTCCATATCTAAAAAGCCAGATAACATGTAGAATAATTTCATGATATAAAAAAATCAGCAAGATAAGCTTAAAATTTAATTGTGATGCCCTATTTCAATGAAGAAAATTAGTCTGACATCCATTAATATACAATAGAAATAACAGACACACATTAAGAACTGCAAACAGCGTCCCTAAGATTTTGCAAGTTTAAAAAATGCTGGGATGATATACTAATCAGTGCAAGCACTGAGAAGAGATGACAAAATTTGCTGATCTCTGCATTCTAACTTCAGCTGAGAAAGTTTTTTTTCCTAATTTATTCATTGAATTCCACCTCTCTGTGTTCTTGAATTCTCTGTGGGCAAATTAGAACACTCTCAAATGTATTAATCATTTTATAGTGTCCAGAAAATATTGTTTGTGAACTATTTTTGTCTGTAAAAAAATTAAAATTAGTGTGCAAAAAATTTCAAAATTCAAATCAGTCTTGTCACTTTAGTTGATATGTAAATTGAAAACCTTAATCAAAGTCTCAAATGCTTATAAATGTTTTCTTCTATCCGTCTAAATTTTCCTAGGCCTAGAAATTTAAATGCTTAATTTTGCATAAATAGTGATCTATATGATTTGTAATTAAGGAGTTTTAGAAAATTGGATATATTAAACCATTTCAATATTATGTTTCTACATTTATAATAAAATTGTCACTAAATTTAAAATTACATTGTTACATTCCTGAGGGCATGTGAAAACAACTAAGTGCACTGTATGTATCAAATAAAAACTAAATATCAAAGGGGTCAATTTAAATTTTTTTCTCTGTTATTGACCTCTAACTGGATTGAAATTAAACTCACAGAACTATATTTCATATCCAGTATGTTCCAGGAAATATAAATTTGGATATGACTTTCCTCTTGGGCATTGTTTTCTATGTGAGCAAGATAGATTAACTAGCTGAAATTAAGTGTTACTAAAGATTTGTCTGTTGTCTTTAGTTTCTCTTTTCACCTGCTATCAGTCTGCAATTTACTGAATTAAATGTGTTCTCATTCAATATTTGTGGGCAATAAAAGATGAATTTGCCATTGCAACTGTTGAATTGTGTATAGATTTGTGTTAGAATTCCTCCCATTACACTTATCAAAACTATCTTTTTGTTAGACTTTGTTTGTCTACATATTTATTGCAATACTGTTTGCTATGCCCTGTAAGGAAAAAAAAGCTTTTTATAGTCTGAGTTGTGCAATGCATCTGCTGTTTTCAAGTGCTATTAAGTGACTGGTGAACCTTCATTTTTTAAGGACATTCTACAAAAAACTTTCTAAACATTTCTTATTCATTTGAAAAAATCCTTAGCAATGAAAAATAAAATCTAAAATATTTTGAAATTTGATTAAAGAGTACATGTGTTGAGGTTTGACTGGTTATCTGGGAGATTTCACTTGAGTACCAGTCTGTAAACATCAAACAAATGAACACAGAAAAAAAATTTTACAAAAGGCTGTTCCATATATCTATTTCTAAATGGCCCTTGAAATTTCACAAAGGGTGGTGCTTTATATGTTTTTAATTGCTGTTTAATTCTGTTTTGCCCAAGAGGGTAATTAGTAAATAAATGCTCTACCTTTATCTTGACCTTGAGCTTTCTCAGCCTATTTTCCTCTCCCTAGTGTTAAGAAGTAAGAGTGTGGTTGTGTGGGTGTCTGGCTGTTAGCCAAGGCTAACCCACCACAAAAGCTAGCAATTATTTTCTGATGATTTTAAGCTACATTTCATTTTACTCATAACAGTTCATATTATTGTTGCTACTGATATTAATATTAACAGGAGAAAACAGGTTTTTTTTTAAATCCTGTTGTTTTGCAACACACTTTTTTACTTAGAGATCTTTGAGAGGCTGGAGTATTCTGACATGTTCTTTTGATCTCAGGTCACATACCTGACAGGTAGTTGAGCACAGATAGAGCTCTGTGGTAACTCCTGGCAGTCAAGTTGGAGGTTTAGAAACTAAGAAACATTAATTGTCTCACTTATAATGTTTACTGAGGCCCTGACACACTACATTGCCAGAGGCAAATTGCAAACACTTTTTTCCTGCAAGGAAAAACCTTAAAGCTGAATTTCTAGTTAATTGAACTCATTTTAACTGGAGCAGAGGTGTCAGAATGGACCAACAAACTGCATTCAGTGAATGAGGTTCCATCTAATATGCCCCTCTGAGCAGAAGAAAAGAAGACCAAACTCATTCCCTTCTGTTGGTCCCTGAAGAACTGTATTATCATGCTTCATTTTCTACTACTGTATGAGCTGCTTATTCAGAACCCAGCCTGGCTGTCAGGCAAAGCCTCGACCCTGCTCAAGTCAAAGCCTTTTGAGTGGAGGAAGTGTTGACACAGTTTTATCAACTTATCAGGTTATTCTATTATATACACATTGTAAAGTAAAATACTTGAGAAGACAATGCAAAAACTAAGATAGTGAAAAATAGTAAGTGTATCATATAGACTATACAAACACAATGCTAATCCTTGCATTATGTAGTCCATTCTTACTCAGTCTCCCTTCTTCATTTTATTTGTTGTGGCAATATAAAAGGGTCCCAAATGGAAGGGCCCCATTTCCAGCAGCTGACATGCATGGCACTAGAAATACATAATTTCTGATGAAATGATAAATGACTTCCTTTCTGTCACACTAGTCATACTCCAAGAAAAATATAAGGGGCACTTTCAAAAAAAATGAAATAAGTGGCACGATAAAGAACAAAAAAAAGACAAAAATTACAGTGGTATATATTTAAATAGAGTATCATTTCAGATAAAAAATTATAATCTAGAATGGTAGTGTTTTTGTTATATGAAAGGCTGTAAATGCAGACTTTTCAAGGAAAAAAACCTCATTTTTTTATTATTTTCATCACCCATGATTTACTGCTTAATTGTTCTTTGTGAAATTTGATCTTTTGGTCCTTTTCTCTTTACTCTCTAACCTTTAAGAAAGATGTCAGAATCTTCTGTAAATTACTTCAATTTAAGCCTGGGGAAATTACAGTAATCCAAAGAAAGTGGTAGTTAAAATGATCCCATGAAAGAATGAAACACACGGACCTGATTATGAAATGTTCAGAATACATCTTTTTCTCTATGCCTTTCACTCGTGACATCTTCAGCAAGGAAGAAAATTAATATACACTTCCTGGCACATGACCAAAGGGATAACATTTCTCCCCAATACTTGCCCAGAAATGCAAATTATGATTAATTTCTATTGTCTGGGCTTTCATTCTCCTATCAACTTCAAAACTCTGTTGACTGTTTTAAATTTTGCAAGAAAAAAATTGACCAATCACTTAAGCCAATCTAGTCTAATTATCACCTTGCCATCCCCAGAAGAACAGAATAAACTCTGTAAGAAGGCCATTTCCAATTGTGTGCATAGATGGCTTTTGTAAGAAAAGTGGTCTCTGGATTAGTTGAGAGAATAAATGTCACTTTTGTTTCTCTTAATTTCCCACTTTAAACAGGGTAGAAACTCAGGAAGTCAGTTTTCCATGGTAAAAAAAAAAAAAAAAAGTGAGATGCAACTTGTTTCATAAAAAAGAATCAATATTTTTAATATGTCTGTAAATCAAGTTAGACCATAAGATGTAAAGCAAAAATTGAATAGCAATATTAGGGAGGTTCCTAGAAACAATAAAAAAAGGCTGAAGCCATATACTTGCATTCAAATAAAACTAGGAGGTATTATAAAATTGAACACATAAACAGAAATTAAGAAAAACAAGTGAGTGGCAAAGGAAAACAAAACTAATATTCTTTTTTTTTTACATACATCAGGATCACGAAGTCTATGTGGCCATTTGATGATCAGAATACAAAAGGTGTGCTAAAAACAAAGAAGCAGAAAAAGGTCGTTGTTGAGAGGCTTTAGTGGTGACCCTTGCAGAAGAAAAAGGGGAGAGGAGAGTCCCATTAGGGAGCTGCTCTCAGCGGGAGACTTATCTGAAACTGAGTGATTGTAGGAGAGGAGGGAGAATTTATTTCATTTTAACAGATTTCAAAAGGCCTTTGGACAAAGTATCTCACACAAAGCTTTTAAGTAAATTAGGTGGCACGAGCAAAGGCATTTGTTGCATAGATAAATGACTGGTTAGGAGAAAGAAAACAGGAAGAGGAGTAAGTTGTCAGTCCTTGAAGTGGAGACAGGTCATCAATGCTGGTAAACAGAGGCTTGTGCTGTAAAACATATTCATCACTGACCTGGAAAGCAGGAGATTACCGAAAAGAGAAAGGCTGCTGACAGTACTGTATTATTCAAGATAGTAAGCTTGAAAGCTAACTGTGAGGAATTAAAAGAAGACTGTAAGACTGAAGGGCAAAAAAGTGACAATGTGACAATGAAATTCAGTGTAAATACGAGGCGATGTACATGGGAGAAAAACAATCCTAATTTCACATATAAAATTATAGGCTCTGAACTAACCATTACCTCTCAAGAGTGGTATCTAGGGGTGTAAAAAACCATTTCCTGAAATACCAGTTTTATAATACCAGTGTTCAGAAAAACAAATAAAATGCTAGGGAAAATTAGGAGAAGGAGACAGAACAGGACACAAGCCACCATAATGCTGGTATCTGACTTTGGCACACCTTGAATAATGCAAGCAGCTCTGATTCTATAAAAGTGTTCAACAGATTTGAAAACAGTCCAGAGAAAGTAGTAAAATACGGAATAATTTCTGTAGAAATTACTGCATAAGCAAAGAACTTTTAATCTAAATATGTTAGAGGGAATATGATAGAGATCTATTAAATCAGGAGTCAACATATCAAGATGGCAACATATTTTCTTTGTTCACATTGGCCAAACCCTGGGCTTGAGACAGTCATGTCAAGGTTACAGTTTAGCTTTTCTAGGAAGGGATGTGATGAAAATTTTTCTCAGTTCTAGGACATGTCTCTGCCTGGGGTGGTAGTGGAACAGGGATTTTACTGAGTCTAGAGGACTCAGGGTAGGAACATTCTTCTCAGTGTGGCAGGAATAGTGCAATAAACCATGCTCTGCATATATGGCTCTTAGAGGTGGCAGAAGGAACGCATAGCAGCACTCTTCTTGCCATTGTAGTACCTGTACCACAGAGCAATCTCTGAAAGGCATTGAAGGGGAAGATTTTGATCAGGCTGTGTATGTCCTAGGTCTTGTTCCTTTCTTCCTTTTGATGAGTGGCAGGGCAGATGCAGGTGCTCTGGTAGGCACATCAGGGCTCCAGAGCCCAAGTTTCCAGAGGCAAAGAGGCTTTAGCATCAGACACTTGACAGGCCCCTGTGTATGCCAGGGCTTCTCTGGCTCATGAGATGCACATCACTGCCAGCACCAACCTCCTGTGTTGCTTTCTGAGCACCAAACTCAGCATGGAGGAGTCAGAGGGAAGACTTTATGGAAGTGGAATAGAACTGGCATTATGTGAGGCTGCTCCTGTACCAAAATTGTCTGTATTTCTCAGTTCCCAATTGGGCTTGAAGCACACATGCTGCAGCAGTGTACAGCCTGGAGACAGCTGCTGCTGCTGTCAAACATCTGACTGCAAAACCTTTCCAAAGCTTTTCTGAGTCTTTTCTCAGGCTTAACATGAAGAAGCGTTTTGGAGACAGCATTTAGATGTACTTTTCCAGCAAAATGGTTAGAGATAGAGTCTGAATTATTAGTTTCACATTGGTTTTAAATAAATAGTCTAAAAATTAATATTCATTTAGATTTTTCAAAAAAAATCATGGTCCTTCTTCCTGAAAAAATTTGATTTTGTTTACTGCCTTTTTTCTCCCCACTGAATTTCTTCATTTTCATGCTCCTTTTCTCCCTATTTCAAAGGAGTGGAGCTAGCATAGTATATTAAATGCTTGTTCAGTATTTCAGTGCTTAAAATTTCAACTTATTTGCAGTTCAAATTATACAATTCAGAGTCTGAAAAGAAATACCATTTTTATTTTCCTATATTTTTGTAGAATAATAAAGTAACATTGCTATTCTACTCTGTTATGCTGCCTAACAAACATAAGGATGCACTAGAAGAGCAATTTAATGCTTTGTAGGATACAGGGATTACAGTTTTACTTGCTTATTTTATGATTGATGCTATAGAAAAAGGGTTACTTGAGTCCTTTAGACCTTGAACAGCCTGACTCAAAATAGATAGATGGGTATCAAACTTTACTAGTTGATTCAGATTACCATGGGAATTCTTAGCTCACATTTTTATTGCATATACATTTTTTCCTCTTGAGTGATGGGGAGAAGTTCTATAAAACTACATAATACCAGTTCTGATGTATAAATGAAGATTCAGAGGTTTTGAAAATTGTTTTGGTTGTTTAAATATCTTCAGATAGAATTGTTGAAGGCATTTTTATTTGTGGGTTATATGCAGAAGAAATATGTTTGAAGAAAATAAATATGCATGTTGTTTTGGGGGGAGGGCTTTGTCTGTTGCTTTTTATAAATTACTATAGTAGCTAAAGCTGAAGTTTATTTTTTTGTAGACTTTGATGTAATTACAAAGTTGAGCCTGTGCCCTGTCCTGCAGTGCAAATAGCAGCATGTCAAAAGCAAATGTCCTGCCAATTAATCTAAGCAATACTGAACACAGGGAATTTGCTAACCCACAGGCAGCTGGGGTATAGTTTACTTGCTGTGACATCTGGTACCTATTATTTAAACAAAAGGACACATTTTGTGAATTTCTCGTGCTCAGAGAGCTCCGGTGGTGTAACCATCTCAGGTTTGAAAAATGAAAAATATATAAATACTGGGATTTCAGGTTTTTTCACAAACAAAATATTCTGAATGTGACTTTGTTTTGGGTTACAGAGAGAGAATAAATGGAAGTTTTCCATCATGAGCAACAGCAGAGTGCCACATCCTTCAGCATTTGGCATCCAAATTAAATTTCTAAAAGGAGGTTAGAATATACTGTGTGTGCCATTGAAGCAGGTTGATGACCTTTTCTTCAAGCACCAAAGAGGTATTGGATAACTCTGCCTCTCAGTAGATATGAAGCATTTAAATACTCTCACAATAAGAGCAGAAAGGATGAGTGGAGTATCTGGATATAAGCCATTTTGGTTTCATTACGTCTTGAACAAAATGTGGAAATTATATAACGGTGGTATATCTCAAACAGAGGAGGAAACAAGGACAGCCTGTCATTGCCATCCATCCTGTGTGCCAAATGGGAAGGAAGGCAGTGCAAGAAAATGGAATGCAGTTAAAGGCATAATACACTTACTGAACGAAGGCAAAGGGAAACCTTCATTCTGTTATTTCCTAGCTTTTGCATGCCTGAATTTGCATTCTCATTGTTTAGCACTAGTTTTTATACACAAGGTCATACAGGTGATGAATTTGAAGTTATGTACAATGTTTATGAAAGTCAAAGCACTTTTGGTTTCAGCATTATTATTGTTATTATTACCCTCTATTTTAAAACATCAACAGACAATGACTCAAGTGGCAATTGCTGTGCTTTGCCTATATGGATCCTAGAGACTGATAAAGTAAAAAATGATAAATTCTCTTAAGAAACACACCCTTTATTTCAGTCCACAGACATTCAATGTCATTGTTTAAAAATGTGCTACAAAGGTGGCAGCATTTTCTAAATCATGCCCATTTCAGAGGGACATTTCAGGAAACTCACAGCTGAGTTAAACTATTAAAAGATTGAGATTTCTTACAAGTAGTTAGTGGTGTAAAAAGCAACCCCTCTTTCACAGAAACAGAAATTAACCTTTTAACAACACCCATGCACAATTATTTATATACAGGGTGACACAGACTGCTCATCCATGAGGGAAATCCACACATCTTGTGGTAAATAGGAAAAAAAAAGGTGAGCAGCATGTATTCATGCAAATTATATGTGGGTAAACTGCATAGTGATTATATTTGAGATGCATGAACTCTCTTGATTGCTAAATATGCTGATGTTTTCATCTAAAAAAAGAGGTATATTCAGACCAGACTTTACTACTACAGCGTGAGTGTCAAAAATATAGAATGGAAATCTTGTTAGATTATTTCCATGACTTAACAAAGGGATTTAAATCATTTGAATTTTTAAAACTCGTTCAAATTATATTGAAAAGTGAACTTTGATCCTAAGGTCTCTCTTCTGGTTTCTGCTACACCACTATGAATTTTGAGTGCAATTTACACATTACCCCAAGTTTAGTGAAATTATCTGCAATTCACAGAGTTAAAATCAGATTACTATCTGACTTGTTTTTATTCTGAAATACTATTTTAGTAATTTTAGATTAAAAAAGAAGTCTGTTATCTAATGTTGATGAAATATGGTGTAGTCATTGACTGCCAGAAAAAATGATGTTGGGTTGGAAGTTGTTTACCTTTAAACGCCTTCTAGTGCAACCCTTCCTGGAATGGACAGGGTCATCTTCAGCCAAGTAAAGATGCTCAGAGTGGTGCCCAATCTGACCCTCAATTGGAGTCTACCACCTCTCTGGGAAAACTGTTCCAGTGTTTTACCACTTTCACTGTAAAAGAATGTCTTCCTCATATCTACTCTAGCTTGTCAAGTCTTGTAATTTAAAGCCATTACACAATGGCTTTATCCTCTTTATCCTATTACAACAGTCCCTTGTAAAAAGTGCTCACCCATGTTTCTTGCTTGTTCCTTTCAATATTGAAAGGCCTCAATAGAAACCTTCTTCAGGCTGAACAACCCCAGTTCTTACAGCCTACACTCATATGAGAAGTGTTCCATCACCCTGACCGTTTTTGGGGCTCTCCTCTGAATGTCTCCCACAGATCCATGTTTTTTCTGTGCTGAGAACCCCGAAGCTGGGTGCGATCCAGTGGGGTCTCACCAGAGCAGAGTAGAAGACCAGAATACCCTCCCTCACCCTGCAGGCCACACTTCTATTGATGCAGCTCAGGACACATCTGGGCTGCACAAGCATGTTGATGGCCTCATGTCCAGCCTTTCATCCATCAGCACCCCCAAGTCCTCAGCAGGGCTGCTCTCTGTCTGCTCACCCCCCAGCCTGTACTGATACCAGGGATTGCCCAATCTAAGTGCAACCCCTTGTTCCTGGCCTTGTTAAACCTCGTGACATCCCCATGGACACACATCTCAAGCTTCTCCAGGTCCCTCTGGATAGCATCTTGTTCTTCAGGTGTGTCAACCACACTGCTCAGCTTGTTGTCATCTGCAAGCTTGCTGAGGGTGCACTTGTTCCCTCTGTCTGTCACCAGTGAAGATATGAAGCAGCACTTGTCCCAGTACAGACGGCTGAGGGGCACCACTTGCCACTGATGCCCTTTAGGACATTCCATTATTGACCACTACCCTCTGGTTGGGAACTTCCAACTAATCCCCCATTTGCTGAACAGAAAAGCCATCAAATCCATATCTGATTTAGAGAGGAGGATGTTGGGAAGCGTGGGACTGGGCAAGGTGAGGCTGGCATGTCAGTAGCTCTCAGTGGTCTCCATTCTGCTCTTTTTAAAGATGGGGGGGGGTAGTTTATCTTTTTCCAGTCACCAGGGACTTCACCTCAGTGACTGCAATTACTGTGGAGAGTGACTTGGTACCTACATCATCCAATTCCCTGTGAGTTTTGGGAAGAAAAGTACAAATTACTCATTCAGCATGTAGACCTTACTAGACTATATGTCTGATTTATTACATGCTTCTCTTTACTTTTTGCAGCTGTGGCAAATAATCTACATATTATTGGCATTTTTAGAGTGCTGTGACATAAGGTTTAAAATTCCCTGA
Organism: Serinus canaria; assembly: GCF_022539315.1. Lineage (NCBI taxonomy): Eukaryota > Metazoa > Chordata > Aves > Passeriformes > Fringillidae > Serinus > Serinus canaria. The sequence continues at coordinate 63,320,433 of NC_066313.1, forward strand.
GCTAGTTTTCATTTTTTCTTAAGGTCTTTTTTTTTTAATACCTTTTATACACATTATGTATGTAAACTGTTTCTTTTATAAGAGAAAAAAAACCACATCTGAGTTCTGAAGTAAATCAGATTATCTCTGTAACTTAATTATGTATCTTGTTTTTACAAAAGTGGAGGAATTTTCTTATGTAACAACTCAATTTTTTGTACAAGTTTTAGGGTTAAATCATCTTGAAAAATTTCAAAGAACCCTTTTGGAAATGTTACCAGAACTAATGAAGAAATAAAGTCTTATTTCAATTTAAAAATAACATATATTTATATTGAAGATTCCCAGAGGACAGTTATTTGAACACTCATTATAGACTTATTATTACTACAGAAAGTAAAACTTTTCTTAAGATTTAATGAATAAAAAATGTAGCAAATAAAAAAAGTTTCATCAGCTCTATGTTACCCAGTGGTTGCCTCACTAAAAAAAATTCCCCCTTTAGACAGAAACCCATTAAAAAATATGTTCATTTCTATTACATTTGAAAAATATTTTAATATTATGAAACTTAGGACTGTTTAGTGAAATTTATGCTACTCTAAAAAGTGCCTTTAAAAGGCACTTTGAGTAGCATACTCAAATCACTTTACTGAAGAAATATTCTTACATGGGAATTAACCTTTATTTTTTAAACCATGACTGAAGTATTTTTTCAAAGAATATATTTTTAGGTATTGATCTAATGTGCCTATTTGAATCAATCTAAGATGAGTACTGCATTTACTTTTTATGAAAACTGTATATAATTTTAAAGTGTTTGGCAGGTGCAAATTTCTGGGTCTGTGCCATACATATTTCTGCCACTTAGAAGGCAAAGATGCAGAAAAGTCAAGGTGTGTGAGGGCATGCAAAGGATTAAATTTTATTCAATCTTCTGGTGCCATCTTGTGGGTAGATAAAGAGTTGTCTGTTGCATGAAGGAATAAAGCTAAAGTGCACAAAAATCATGTATTTTGTGTAGTTAAGTTCCCACAGCAAAACCAGCTTCCATAATATTTTGGTGGTTTTTCTTCCTAAATCTGTTTTTTAAACTATGACTTCTGAATTTACAATGACCTTAACTGGGCAGTAAACACTACTTTAAGATACAGTGTTCCTGACAATTGTTTTAATCAGTATTTCTTTCTGTCCTCTGAAGCAAATGTAGGTCTCTTAGTTATGGTGCTTAGCAGGCACCTGTGAAAAGTAACCTTCAAGCTATATCCAGCACAACAATTTTTATGCTTTAAGACTGTATCCTTTACATGACCTTCAACTTCAGAGATTCAGCAAAATTCCCCCTTGTTTACCAGTAGGAAAATTAAGAATTAACTGCTGCCAAATCAAGTGTTTCTATGTTGTTTATAATCTCATACCTTGATTAGCAGAGTGTCCTTATCAGTGACCATCTTTATTCAGTTATTTCCTATTCAGCTCTCTTCCATGTTATTTAGTGGTGCCCAAATTCACAGCTAGAGGCCAAGGTGGCTGGAAGAGTGAAATGTATAATCCCAGGAAATATTCTCAGATTCAAACCCAACAAACCAAACAAAACCCCTACCTATTCAATCAATCAACCAAAAAAAAAAAAGTGACCAGGAAAACAAAACAAACCAACAAAATCCAGCTAAACAAAAACCCACACTGATATTTTTTACAGGAATAGCAGTTCCTCATTAACGTATTGTTAATGAGGTATTGTTTAAAGAACTGGCCTGGAATTTTGCCTATTGTTTTTCTTGTTGAAGCTGTGCCACTGTGTTTCCAGCTATAGTAAGAACTGCAAGGTTAGGACAAAGAAAAAAGATCCCTAATTCCATATCCTTGCTGACAATGGGTTTGTGTAACTGAAAGATCTTATGTTTTAATCTCTATTTGTGTGGTTTTTCATGCATTCATCCACTTCAAGTTAAATACACATTTTGAAATATGTTTGTAGAGCTCTGGAAGTTGTCCAGAAGTCTGAGCATAATTTTCACTGGGAATTTTACAGATTGCCACATTACAGAATCATATTCTGGATTTCTTGTACTCTCACTAACTTGATGGATCCTGTATTTTTGCCACACTGCCCTAATGACACAATTTCAATAGATGGGGATGAAAGATGTTGGTTTGAAAAGACTTATGAAGAACAATGGTTTGAATTCAGCTTTTCCACTTTCTGGGGAAGTGTTCTAGAACTATTTGTCAGTCCTTTCACATATCACAAAAAAGTGGCTATCACTCTTGGCTGACACTTTAAATAAAAATGCTTGTGGCTGCTGGTCTGTGTACTAAATACAGCTGTATACATATGTGTCAGTCCCTTTTGGACTGAAGCCATAAAATGGCATTTTTGTGGTAAGGCTCTGAAGGTGAATGTTGCGTGAGGTCATACAAATTTGTTTGAGGGTACTAAGCTGCTATATGAGTATCAGAAGACTATATAAGAAAGGAAATCCAACAGACAGTCAAAGCTTTCCACAGCTCAGTTTCTGGAGCTGCACTGGGCAAAAGTTTCTCACTCCAGAAGAGATGCTAGAGGAAAATTACCATAGAAGTAATGTGGACAATAAAAGATTATGTGTGGAAGTGAATTTCAGATCTTAAATACTTCATATGTGGGAACACATCTTTCTTAGTCATGCAGTAATGCACATGTGCATTTGAGTGGAATAATCATTGATCTGAGACTGTGTTTTAATTGATAATTGTGATAAAACAATACTTTTACATTTCTTAGCAACTAAAAAATGAATCTTGGTGATCTTACGCAGGCTATATTGTCTTGTGGGAGTATTGTCCTGGATTTGTGTGTGAGCCTTATTTTGCAGTTAGGTATTATGCAGTTAGTGAGTAAGACAGCAAAGCAATGTGGATAATCTAAGACCCAATTCTACAGATCTTTCCTTGCCTTCTATTATTTAGACTCAAACACATGTATCTACACTCCCTCTTACTAGCTGCCTAGACTCAGAAACAGTAGCTTTGTGTTCAGACATTACTGGTCTCTGAGAAAAATGTATTCAATAGCTTTATACGTTTTTGGAGTAAGTAACAAATATTCACATTGTGAACTGCAGAGTCACTGCCTTGAACAAAGCAACTTTGGTCCTGAGAACATGATTATTTTAGCCTATTAATCTTGGCTTCACAAAGACCTTTGAAAGAAAGTGTTAGAAAAGAAATAATATCACAGGTTCATGCCTCTGTTTGCATAGCTGTAATGGAGCGGACTTAATTTGTAACAATTTATGCAAAATATTTAAAATTTAGGAGCCTGAAATTGTACAAACATCCTGAAAGGATGCTCTGCCTGTTGCACTACTATGGAAAAATCTGATAAGTGTCGCAAACTGTATCCCATTATTTCCAGTGAAAAACATGTTGATATTGTACTAGGGGATGCCTGTGGCCATATTTCCAAAATTCATCTACCTAACTGTTTGCTTCTGCTCAGAAGCTGATGATCTGCTATTTTTCTCTGTTGATCATCAGTATTTCTAGAGCCTTTAGATGCAGAAGGACCAAATTTAACTGGTACTTGTTTTGACATTTTTGTGCCATGAATTTTCCAACCGTGAAGATAAATTATCTAGTTCAGCTCAATGTAGCATTCACATAGATAGAAAAATTCATTAGAGTTCATTTTAGCACACATGGATCTATATGAGTAAATTAAACAATGTTAGGCCATGTTCTCTGGATCTGGAGAGTCATTTAGAGTGCTGAATTGTTGAATCAGTGTTTGACATGTCTTCAACTAGTACAAGTACTTTTGTCCCATGTGGTTTATCTTTGTACGTATCACAGAATTCTTGTTCTGCAAAGATTTTTCTTGTTCCTTGTAAAGAAAGTGACTTTTTTGTCCAATTGACCTGATGTGCTATGTCTGTTTTCTGTAGGCTAGAACAATGAAACTTTGGTTACCATAGCCAAGTATAGAGCCAGATGGTGGGAATGTGGAAAGGAAGGCACCAGTGTTACTGAATGTAATCAAGAAAACTACGTGGTAAAATAAAATAACAAAATAAAGGGCTAAAATCTTAACTGTTAAAATTGTAATTTCACAGTAACAAGTAGTGTCTGATGAGCTGAAAATGAAGCAGTAAATGTGAGTGATTCTAAAGAAGTTATTATGTGGAGTGAAGTCACCCCTAATTTTACTTTGCTGGATTATGAGTAGTAGAAGAGTGTTATAATATGTTTGGGTTGTGTGGCAAAGTTTGGGTAGTGGAGGTGTTACAGAGGTGACTCCTGTGAGAAGATGCCTGAGGTTTCCCCCATGTCCTACAGAGTTTATGCCAGCCAGCTCTGAGAGGGACCCACTGCTGGCCAAGGCCAAGCTCATGTGGGATGGTGGTCGTGTCTCTGACAAAACAGATTTGAGAAGGGAGAAAATCTGCTATATAAGGTCAACCAAAGAGAGGAGTGAAAACATGTGAGAAAAACTATTCTACAGACACCAAGGTCAGTGAAGAAGGAGGGAGAGGATAGGCTCCAGGTATCAGAGATGAGATTTCCCTGCAGCCCAAGGTGCAGACCATGGTGAGACAAATGTGTCCCAGCATCCCATGGAGGGGAGAGAAGAAATTCTTCCTCAGCCCATTGGGTACCCTGTGATGGCACAGATGGATGCCAGAAAAAAAAGGCAGTGACCATGTGGGAAGGCCAGACTGGGAAAGCTCCTGGCAGGACCTATGGCCCCATGGAGACAGTAGCCTACGCTGGAACATGTGTGGACAGGACTTGTGATCTTGTGTGGGGGACCCACACTGAAGCATTTTGTTACTGAAGGTCTCCAATTTGTGGATGGGATCAACAATGGAGCAGTTTACAAAGAACTCACATTGAAGAAGTTTGTGGAGATGTCTCCTATTGGAGAGACCCTATGCTGGATGAATGGAACAGAATGAGGATAAAGGAGTGGCAGGGAAAAAATGTGATGAACTGAGTACAGCCCCATTCCCCATCCCTCGACCTTATTTGGGATAAGGTAGTGAAAATAGTGAGTGAATTTAAGCCCAGGAAGAAGGGAGAAGTACAGGGAAGATGGTTTCAATATTTGGGTTTATTTCTCATTAACTTGTTCTGATCCAAAGGCTAAAAAATTAATTTCCCCAAGGTGAGTCTGTTTTTTCCATGATAGTAATTGATGAGCAATCTCTCCCTGTCCATAACTCATGAACCTTTGATCACATTTTTCTTGTCTTATTGAGGAGGGCAGCGATAGAGTGACTTGGTGGGGCCTGGCACTCAGCCAGAGTCAAACCACTACAGTCAGTTTTGGTTTTCAAGGATTTAAATACATAGCAAGCAAATCATGTTGACAAAAACCAATCTTTTTTTGCATCCCTGAGTAGCACTGGATTTACCAGCAGTTAGTTCCTTGTATTCCTGTATATACAGGCAAATGATCCAACAAAGAGACAGCAAGAATGCGTAAATCAAGGTTATAAAGGGATTGATTTTATTTGATTTCCTATGGTTTTGGTGGTAGGCTGGCTTTGTGATTTTTAATCTGTTTATTTCATAATATTGATTGTGGTAATAGAACTCTTAATATTTCAGCTTTTTTAAACAATATGAATTATTTTTCTGTGTGGATTTCATTCATAATAATCAAACTGTGACAGTAAGACTAATATAGAAAAATCTTTCATTTTCAATATAGCATTTCAGGTGTTTAAGTTAATGTCCAATTTCACAATGGTTTTGTTAGAATTACATAACCATATTCCTGCACACCACAACAAAAGTATTTAGTGGACTGCGTTTAGTTTATTGCGTTCACACTTGAGTGGACTTTAAGCAAATTGGTATATTTGAAGGTGTGACTGCTCATGGCAGAGTAGTTTGAACTAGGGGATGTTTCAGGTCCCTCAACCCAAACTATTCTACAATTAGATGATGAAGATGATTGAAATATTTTCCATTGGCTTAATTATGGGAGCTACTATTATTCCACCTGCACTCATTAGGTTTCGTGTGTTCTGGTAGTATTCACAGTCCCAATAGCATAAGTTACACAATAGCGTTCTTCCACGTCTTCCAAAAGTTCTCATGGTGCCATCCCAGCCATAGTCTTACCTGAAAGCATGGTTGTTTCTGTATCTCTATAGATCTTGCTGCTTGTGACTTTCTACAAAATTCCTAACAAATATTGTTATCCCCTCTATAGAAAGTTTCTGTTTTCTGAGCTAATGTAAGATAGAAGATCCTGCAGAGTCAAAACCCACTCATAAACATTCCAAACAATCTTTCCACAGGGACAGTGATTTGCACTACACTGGAACTGCAAAATTTTACACAATGATACTTTCCCAACAAAAATATCAGCAGGAGTCAGGATAAAAACAATCATGAAATAGGTCACAGATATGAAAAGGAATCTGTTTCCTTTTGTCTACATTAATTCTCATGCTCTAAGCCCTTTTGAGGATCTAGAAATTAGTTTTTGCTTTTCTTTGCTGATGGCTATTTCAGGTACAGGCATCTCTGTGCAATTCTAAGTAGACATAAACCCAAACTGGATTCCAACTAAAGTGATTACTTCTAATTATCAGAACTGTATGACTTTTCAGTAGATAAGTCCAGAACCCAAATTCCATGGTGAATAAATTATCAACTCACTTTCTCACAATTATATAATATTATTATATATTATTTTATATATATGGAGGACCTTCCACTGTCTGTGTTGTAAATGCTGAATTGATATTTTCCCATATTGATATCAGCTAAACATGAACAATCAAACTAATTTCATCTTTTAGATATCCTCTTTCAGAAGACAGGTAAAAGGAAGGGCAGACAATACAGCCAAATTCTTCAGTGAAAGTTCATATACTCAGCACTTTGAAAAATTGGATAATTTAAGTTGTTATAAGTTTTAGAAGATTATGTATATATATATAAATTTAGAGCACATTACTCCTGTTGCCACCTAAGTAATTTCATTTTGGTAGCAATATCAATCTATATGTCTAGTCCACATGTTCAACTTTCAGCAGCATCCATAGATTAGAAATCCAGGTAGGGCAAGTTTCTCTTTTATTCGTACTTTCTCTTATACTTTTTTCCTGCCTAAATACAGTGTCTGCCTCTGAATCTGTTTCTTCTGTTTTTCACCTGCTACCATATATATCAGACAAAAGGCATCTAATGGCTTTTGAAAATACTAATGTCTAAAATTACATGCTTCTTCACTTATATATTTCTCAATTTTAAAGATGCCTTTCACAAAGTTAGAGAAAGTAGTAAAGGACTGCAATTTTGTCACTTTTTCAAATATTATTCTGTATTTTTGACATTTAGAGGAAAGAATCAACAAAAATAGCAACAGATGTTTAGCTAGGAATATTTAAAGTTAAATAAGTTTAATTTACTAAAACCTATTTAAAATGTGTGCTCCCCATGTGAGGATTTATTACTTATCTATTTTAGTAAAATGCCAAAATCAACAATACTATTATTTATTTCCTAGTCAAACAGGTACACAAAATAACAGTCATTGTAAATAGTTGCTTTCTACAGTATTTCTTTCACAAGAGTATTTGTCTTTATATGGTTGAAAAAGATTTCCACAAGATCATATTGCCATAACATCTCAGAATATTTTAGAACATGAGGTGGGGTGGTTTCATCACAAAAAACATTAAAATAAACTGAAATAACTAGAGAAACTAAAGAATCATAACTGTAGGATAGTTGTTAATGTGCAGGGATCAGATTTTATTGCATCTAATATATAAATTTTCTTCTTCTAATATTGCTTGGATATTGCAAACTTTAGTGCATTTCATGAAACTATGGTGAGATACCGTGCTTGCACACTTTAGGTCCTGAGTAATTTTACCAATTGTTCCTCAGTGGCAAATTCCTTTTGAGTTGAATACAAGGCACCAGACAGAGTTCACAACTCCCTCTCTCAATTTTGCTTTATTCTGTGCATGCCTTAATCAATAGTTGTCTATATTTCTCCTGACTACAGGTGAATTATTAAAATTTATATTTACTACTTGGTTTTTATATCTTAACTACTAAAATACATTTTCTGTTTGTCTCCATGTGTTTATTGACAAGGACTGGCAATTATCAGAACATTCCTGTAATGCAAACACATCCCAAGTGTGTTCTGTTCAGGGTATTTTGTAAAATAATCAAGTATGAATTGAAGCACCAAACATTGTTGAACCATTCTTCTGTCTCTCTGACCCAATTACTATGATTTATAGAGGGGAACAGCTGTGAGTAAGATTATAAGAACAGTACCTAAATAACAGAGCAGCTTAGGAGATGTGTCTTTATATTTCTTCCCAAAAAGTAAAAAAATTTAAATTTGGATCTTGAAAGTATTTTGTGAGAAATGATTGACACAGTAAAGTGCCTTTTCCATGTCTACATAGCATGGACAATTGACTATTATTTATTTAATTAAGGGGTTTCAACAATGTACAAACTAATGTGGAAGCTAAATCATTTGACCATATACAGTTACTGAATGAGTCAAGAAATTTCTTAAGGGTGACTGATGCAGTGGTATTGTCTGAGATTTGAGCTCTAGCTGGATTATTGCAAGTAACTTTTTATCAGCTATATGAAATCAGGCACATCAAATTCCCAGTCTTATGGTTCATGCAAATAAATAACTTAAAAATCACTCTGAGACACACCATTCCTCTTCTGAGCCTTCTCCTCAACACCTGCAGGCCTTTTCTTGGATTTAGCCAACTGGGATTTGTAGCTCTAGAATTCTGCAGGGTAAAGGGATAAACATCTGCTAAATTTTGATTTTTGGTGTCTGTCTTTTTGTTTATAATTATTGAAGTATTAACAACCTTTTAGGCCTTTGGACTGTCATCCAGTGGGAAACAGATGTCATATTTTCCATCTTGCTATGTCCCAGTTGGTAGTCTGCTGTCCATGTTCAAATATTTTTCTTTTGGATCTAAGCAATACTAGACTAATATGTATAATTAAATACATGCACACATGTGCCTAATGCCTGCACAACCAGCTATGATCAGCAATTATGCTAGAAAGAATGACAAAGTTTACATAAAATTTTTGTAGTCAAAAGGCTGTTGGCAGAGCCAGCTCCTGGCTTTGCAGTGTTATAGGAACTGGTGACAGAACAGATGGTGGCTGAGGGAGGCTGAAAGGAATTTACTAAGTCTGAAATGATGATGCTAGAGTAGGAAGAAACACTAGTAAGCAAAAGGAGAAAGTCTTTACTGTAAGAGAAGAATTCACCTGCCACTTCAGTGACAGGAGGTGATTAGAGTGAAAGGGAAGGATTACAAGGAAAAGAAGCTTCAGGCTATCTGAGTGAATGGAAGTACTTTACACCTTTTCTGTTCTGGTTGCCCTTTTGTGCAACCTGTGTGTGCACAGACTATTTAAGAAAAATGAAACATGCAGAAAAAAGTATTACAAATTGCTCTCATAGTATAAAATGTTGTGTAGATAAAGACCAGAATCTGCTTCAGGCTAAATCCTGAATGAAAATGCGTGGCTGGAAGAATCATCAGTAAAATATATGTGCAATCAAACAATCTTTATTGGAAATAGTCTACTTTTACATCCAACATGTGTATATTCAGGGACCTAAAATTATATTATATCAAGTGATCTCCATTGTTGTATTAATACAAAGGAAGAGGCATCCAAGGAACTAAACCCTAAGTATGCAGTATACTAAGGAGCAATTAAAGATTAACACCTTGGGTTGTACCCACAAACTATATAGAGATAGTGGTATCTTGGATGCTCTGCAATAATGAGCTAGTTTTGACTGCATCTTCTAGGCAAGAAAACAATTCTTTACTGTCTGGTCTTTTTCAAAGTAACAAAAGTTGTGTGGACATTCAGTGTGAAAGCCAGGAACATATGGATGTTTGTGTACAAGTTTATATAACAAGTATTAACTAGAATTTGTGTCAAGTTCACATAAATACAAATCTAAATAAAATTATCAGTCAGCTGATAGAACTTTCATGCTGCAAATTTCTCTTACGAATAGTACCAGTGAGGCAAAATATAACCGAGACAAAAACTTTTTTTTTTTTTAAACTTTTGCAGCAAAACAACAACATTGCTACGGTGTGTCACAAGCTGTTGAGGATAAAATAGCTGAGTGTTCTATCATGTATTTTCTCTTTCTTTCTTCTTTCTTTTTCTTTCTTTCTTCTTCTTCTTTCTTCTTTCTTTCTTCTTTCTTTTTTCTTTTCTTTCTTCTTTCTCAGAAGATAACAAGCTTCTAGGATTTTCTAAAGGTAAGAGGTAAAACTCTCTCTTACATAGCTTGCACTTTGGAAATCTTAGAAGGAAAAAGGAAATAGGGTATTAATACTGCTCAGACAGGTTGCAGCACTGTAGCCTGAAAAGACTTTCTTTCAGAGTCTTGGCAAGAAAGTTATTCTCTACTATAAGACAAGAGGGCATAAACTAAACAGGGTTTTCTGCTTTTGGAGAAAGATTCTAGATTTTTACAGAACAGCATCTCATTATAAAACAGGAAAAATATCTCATCTTGAAATGTAAGTGAAGATTTTTTGACTCTCAGCATTTCTTCACTGATTAACTCCAAGCAGACCATGCCATTAGGAAAAATTTTTCAGATTACAAACTGCTTTGGAATCCATTTTGAAACTTGGTGCTCTGTCATTGTACATACTCCTAACACCTATCTTAGGATGTGGGATTTCATTCAATATATTTCTCTAACATGTTTCACCACACATGTCTTTTAGATCCCTGAGTTCCTTGCTCTTAGACAGATAAACAATCAGCAGCATCTTTTTGATACTATTAAGTTCCCTGAAACATAATAATAATTTATCTATCATGCAAAAACCCCAACCCAATGCAATTCATGCAACAAAAACTCCCCAAAACAAACAAACAAAAAACCAAACAAAAACCAAACCAAGGAAAAAGTGGAACCAAGTAAAAAAGCATGTGGAAAGAGGAAAACTAAAGTAGAAAAAGAAAGCTGAATGCTCTGTCCCTGACAGAAATCAAGATTTCCATCATACATCTAGCATAAATACCTGCACTACATCAGTGAACTGGCAGAAAAGAGAGTTTCTTACTTTTTTCGACCCATCTTTTAAAAGGTGGAAGAGGGGATCCTGGGAAGTACTGACCTGTCAGTCCAGTTCTGTGGGAAGATCATGAAACTGATCCTTCTAGAAGCTCTGCTTAGGCACATGGACAACAGGGAGGTGATTTGAGAAAGCCAGTGTGGCTTAACCAGGGACAAGTCCTGCAAGTCTGCCCTGACCAACCCAGTGGCCTTCTATGAAGGAGTGACTACATCAGTGGACAAGGGAAGGATGACAGATGTCATTAACCTGGACTTCTGCAAAGCCTTTGGCAGAGCTGCCCACATCATCCTTCTCATTTATTGTAGAGACAGAGTCAATGTGTGGGCTCTTAGATGAATAAGAAATTGGTTTGACTGTTGCAATCAGACAGAAGTGGTCAATAGCATAGAAATTTGCAGGTGGCATCAAGTTGGGCAGTGTGGTTGACACACCTGAAGTACAAGATGCCACCCACAGAGGTCTGGATAAGCTCGAGAAGTTGGCCCATGGGAATAGTTTTAAAACCAATTAAGGCAGCATATGGAAAGAATAGAGTTTTGATATTTGATTGGGGTTTTTTCTTTCTTTTTCTTTCTTCAAAACTAATGGAAAATCTAATATCTTGTAATCCTGAGTCTCCTTTAGGTACAAAAATTTTTCAAGAATTCCCAATCATACTGTTAACAATGCGTTCCTAGATAACAGAATGCTGCTGGTTTGGGTGGCTAAAACCTTATATTTTTGAAGTAAAATAAATTACAAACATATAAAGACTGTACAAAGCCATTCTGTGTGTAGGGGAAAGTGAATTTAACAATTAGTTGTTTTCTGTTGTTATGCCCACAGTAACTCAGAGATTGCTAGGCCTCAGCTGAAAATGTTATAAAATAGTATATCTGAAAGAATTTGTGAAAAAATATAGTAGATATTAAAATATGCAGCAGCTGCATGTGTAAAACTGGGTTATTTTCAAAGGGGCTGCTAGATTTGAAAACTTGAATACATATTGAGGGGAGAGAAATAGTGAATAAATTGAATCAAGTTTCATTAACTTCTGCTGCTAGAATTTTTTTTTAAAAAAAACATTTTCACTATCAACACATTCAACCTAAATAAAATGAGGATGCTGAATGCATTCTTTTTATTTTCACTAAACTTGAAATAAAACTTGCTGCCACTAGAGATCATTGTTGCTCTTTGCAGAAGAGTCTAGGACTATGTTTATTTTAGTAAAATCAGTCTTGTTCTTCATGGAATGCATTTCATAACATCAAAACAGAAGCACAAGCAGAAATTACTTCCAGCTCCAGCATTTCTTCTGTAAAATTTAATGGCACTATAACAGCAAATAGAGTGCTATAACCTCCTGGCCCAACACCAACATATCACTGATGACTTGAATAACTATAGGTTGGATTGTCCAAATTTTAGCTCTTAAAATTAATATCAACTACTTCCCAGCAATCATACAATTTCTTATGTAATTTAGTCCTTTCAAAAAGCTTCTTCATCACTACTTATAGCTACAATGAAAGAAAATTTCAGAATATTTCTCAAGTTTCATTTATTATATTTTTAAAAAAATATCTTTCTCCTGCTACCATCTATTTATTATAAAGTCTGTATCTGCACCTTTTTTTTAATACATTATTATCCATGCTGCAGATATTTATTCTTCTGAATAAATTCCATGCTGTAGATATTTATTCTTCTGAATATCTACATAATTTCAGTCTCTGGAAATTTCACCTGATTCTATCAGGTGGGAATAAAGTGGAAAATGCCTCTCTCTTTTTACCACAACTTCTGCTCAAGTAAAACAAAAGAAAGTCATAGAAACAGTATCTGCAAAAGAGACACCGATTAAATCCAGAATCCAGCAACCTTTTTTTTTTTTTTTTTTTGTTTTAAATAGGTAAAGCCAGGACTTAATGATGCTGATATTTCTATATATTAGTACTCAAAGATCATAGAATAAAATTCTCTATCAAACTTCTTTTTTTGCAGTATGGCTAGCTGAAGTGTAGCCACCAGGAAGTATCTTTAGGCAAATATCCTCACTATTAAACAGAAGTTGGACAATGTGAAAAATGGCAAACTGCCTCTTATTCTTCTTCCTAAAAAAAATTACAAAGTAATCCTTCCTCTATCTGAGAGGTAAAACTATTTCATGTAGTAAATAATAACCCTTCCATTAAAACAGAGGGCTGATGATAAATCACTGGAACCATTATCTGAAAAATAATAACCAAAAAAATCAAACGGAAATTACAAATGATAACTGATCAAAGGGGTAACTATGCATATCAACCAAACAGCTAGATCCTATAGTATATTAAAATAATCCCAAGAGTACCATTGCCAACACTAACTATACTGACTTCTGAAGTATGAAGGATTTTTAATTTAAGACTCCCTATGGTGATATGTTGTTCATTTTAATGATTGTTGATTGCTTCGGTGATGTATTTTGAAACATGTCCCTAATCTTTTGTGATTTTTTTTGTCCTCTTGGGATGCATTTCCAATTGTTGTAATATGACACATGTACCATTTAATTGCATCATGTTTTATTTTTGAGATTTCGATGTACTCAAGCATTTCTTAAGTTTATAAAATATCATTTACATCAATTTTTGAAAATCAAATTGAATATGGAATAAGTAGAGAAGATCATCTCTTCATAGGATCATGTCCAAACTCATTGTGCCACGCTTAGGTCTGCTCTAAACTGAGTGGCCTAATTACACTTATGTAATACTCAAGTAGGACAAAAGGCCCTTAAGTGTTTTGTATTTCATGTCCATGTTTGTCCAAGTCCACAAAGCACTGAGGTTCAGGCCACAAACCCACATTTTCTTCTTCTTTTTCTCTCACTTGTTGATAATACTTCAATGAACCTCAGGATCTTTGTTAAACAAGGATTTTGATTATTCTTTGGGAGGTGTAAAGACTTATTACCTAGCCAGGTCACCAACAAAATGAAAACATTCTTTCACAAAGTCATTTCAAAAATAATTAATTTTTCCCTCTAAGAAAAAAAAAATCCAGAGAGAAAATATGGCTTCTGTACTGGGCAACTAAATATTTTTAAACATTTTACTTCAACTTGAACTAACTTTGAAATACACGCAAGTCCTCTCTTATGCTTTTACAATAAAAGTTTTCAATCCTAAATATCATTGGGTTTTTCTCAAACAGAAATGTGTAAAGTCAAATTGCTCTGTTAGTCATCCAAGGGACTGTGCAAATCCTGAAGATTTTCTGTAAGACTAAATTTCCCCTCATGTCTCTCCCAACATCCAAGATAATATTTCCTGATGTACAGTGAGAAACCAGTTTGAAAATTAGTGTGTTTCCAGGCTCTGCTAATTATCCATAAAGAACAGAAATTTAAAGAATTTTTATGACTCTTAGAGAAAATCAGAAGAAAAGATAAATGAAAACAGAAAATAGCACAAAAAAAAAAAAAAAACCAAAAAAAAAAAAAAACAAAAACCAAAAAAAACCCAAAAAACCAAGAAACAAGCAGATTTTACTTTCTTACCTTGTCATTTATTAGCACGACCCAGGGTTAAAAATAAATATGCACAGAATGATACAAAGTGAACAAAGACATAAAAGACAATGAAAAGGAGACTCAGAACTTCAAAAGGCTGTTACTATTCATCTAATATTTGCAATTTCATGCCTTTAGTGTGGTTTTAAAAAGACAATAGTTACTGGATGCCAAAATGACGATTGCCATGCAGCAGTAGGTATCTTTGACATTCTTTGATCTTTTCTTTAATGTCTTCTTGGATTCCTGAGTCTTTTACCTACAGTTAAGATTCAATAGCAAGGTCTGGTAGAATTTAAAATTCCTCTTCACCTTCACACTAACAAGCTGTGGTTTAATTTCTTACAAATCACGCTGCAAATCAACTAATGTCTGCATAATATATTTAATGCTAGTAACAATATTGATGATAGATTAATAAGCCCACATGGTTGTTTTATTGCTTTGTCTTTTCAGGGCCCATAAAAACAGTTAAAACCTATTTATTTTTCTAAATTAATATTGCTGCACTTCTAATGTTAGCTAAAACAAAAAATATAGTGACACATGAAACACTTTTTTTCCACCATATAAACCATCTATGTATCTCCCAAATTGTTAAGACACCTATTTTGGGGGGACAATAAATACAAAGGAAGTAAAGTACAATATATTTTTTTTAATATGAATTTTGGTGCAAGTGATTATGACTTTAACAGATGCTACATTGTTTGATGAAACATTTTAGATTCTGAACAAAGAGTCCTTGAAGACCAAGAATGAAAATAATGTCTTACATGTGCAAAATAAATCTGACTTCTCAAGTACAATAGTCATTTACTGCTACCAAGAGTGCCATGTAATGCAGTCATCACAGAGTTCATCAACAGACAATAGATGATGATAATTCTTCTCCCTTGAAAAAGAATTATATTCTCATGTTTTATAGAAATTGGTCCAAATCCTTCAATCCTTAATCCAGGATTGATTTCTCAGACTTTTTTCATGGTAGAAATCCATGCCAATAAAATACTGTTAGCTCCTTCATAAAGATGAATAAAGATACAAGTTCTCAGGCAAAGAAGACAATGGGGGGTGAGTAATGAATAAGCAATTTTGCTCATAAGGAATACATTTTTTAATATATATTTATTCTATTCTCACAGAAAGAAATAATATTTATTATATTGGAGTTGAACTTCACAGTATTTTTTTGAAGAGCCTGTAAAAATTCATATTAATCATCTGAAAAGAGAACTAGAGTCTGGACATTAATTATTTCATATTTGCAAAATAATTATTTCCTGTGGAAGGAACATTGGTTTTGCTTTTTCCATCAAAATGAAAAGTTCAGACTCTTCTTGTACACATTACTCATTCTCATTTAGCAGTTCAATTTACTTCAAAATGGCAACATCAAAATACATAGTGTATGTGTTTATGAAGGTATGCAGCAATTAGCCCTTGTAACTGCTATCAGCACCTAATAAAAATGAGAGAGAATAAATAACAACTGGTGTAATTTTTTGGGGGTGAAAAAAAGAACCCGAAGGATAGATTTATGAAATGTGGCACTGTTTTATTTCACAGTTTGCATTTTAATATGTAGAAATAATCTGGAAAATACTCGCCCTATTAACTCTTTGGTGTTATTTGTTTCTACTCTTGAGTCAGCATATTATTTCCTGGTTTTGAGTGTAAGATAAAGCAGAAAACAACAGTACTATACCTGTAAGGCTCTGCTATGTCAAATCTGCTATTGGTGGTTTTGAACTATTTTTTCTTATGTTTTACTGCTAAGGATAAAAATGAAAAAAAAAACAAACTAATTTCTCTGCAGGTAAAAACATTATTTGAAATAAAAATCACCAAATGGATATACTGAAGTTGTGATAGACATGATGCACATCTATGAGTAAATTTAACCATGAAACTTACATTCTGGCTGTGTTTACAAATGACACCTTCTTCAGCAAAAAGCATATTAAAATCTGTAGTATATGAAGCACCTCTTGTGTTAAATTACAATGACTGCTAGAAGGCAAGAGGAAGGTCATTGTAGCTGATAAACATAGTTATGCAAATGTGTTATTGTGAGAAGGCACTGAAGAGGGTTAAAAATTGTGCTAAGCAGAAGGTCAATCAGAAATTTCATGGGTCTTTCAGGCCTTGAAATTTATAAAAGTGAGGAGGTGAGCAAGAAAGAAAATTATGATGACACTAAGGAGTGATTTTTTAGTTTATTTTTTTTAAATTTAGGCCTGTTTGATGAATAAAACAATGCTGATCTAATAGGAAAAGAGTCACCACCAATTATTTTTTCATAAGGAAAAAAATGTTTTCTATTCTATTAAAGTATTTGTAAACTCACAATAGTTTTTAGTTTCTCTGTACCCACCAAGCACAGACATTTAAGCCTAAGATTCTTCAGGTCCAAATTCCTCAGAAGCTTCCAGACCCAGCATCACAGTGACTAGACCAATTTAATTTGCAGTGTTCAATTTAAGCATTACACTTATACTTTAAGGGATTTATTCCTTGGCTTGTGAACAAATTTTATTTCAAAGGAAACAGAGAGCAGAACAAGCCATAGCTGGGATCTACTGAGTTTGTAGGGACATTATCAGGGATTCTGTGTATTTGTAAGTTTTACTGCTGCACAGGAGATGGTCTGTCATGCTGATGGAGACCAGAGAGAGTAAAACCAGAGTGGATTTGTGAACTAGTTTTTCTTTTTTAAGGACCATCAAAAGTATTGAACCATCAATATTAAAGCTTCCACTCCACTCATCTATGACACCTGCTCACTTTCTCTTGTATTACACTCTCTAGGTTCAGCTGCAGCTTCCCTGTGCCATCCTAGGGGTCCAGCTGGTCAGGGAAAATCAGGCATGAAGTTGTGCCTCCACCCCATGCTGCTGCTGGCAGTAAGCCACCTTGGGGGACGTCAGACAAAGCCTCTGACCATTCCCATGTCACCTCCTCCATGTATCTGTCTGACAGCTTGGATCTTTGGCTGCTTCTCAGACCTTTCCTCCAGCAGTGATTTTCACCTTATTTTTTCAAGGCTGCCTCCTGTTTCCTGAAGCCACTTGCTCTTTTTTATTTTTTCCCTCTCCTTTACTTTTCCTTACCTTCCATCTCCAGTTTTCCCAGCCCAAGTAGTTTAAATGCAGAAACACAGTGTCTGCTTACTGTCTTAGCTGGTGGTTCTGTCTCATGCCTCTTTAATAACTGGAGGATTCAGGAAGCGATGGTTTTGCATAGTCAAATTCAAATAAGGAAATTCCAGCTAACCTTTAGTACCAGTCTGAACTAGAATGTAGCAGGCTTCCTCTTGAGTATTCAAAATTTGAAACTTATCCTTCCCTTTTCCCAAAACACACACAAACAAACACACACACACACGCTCACACAACTACCTGTTGCCTTTCAGTGTTTGCAGCCTAAGCTGTTGTTTTTCTTCTGCATAGGAAACAGTTGGCTCCAGGTTGCATTGCAGCTATTGCTGCAGTATACCACAGTCTGAATGTGCATCAGAAACTTGTTTCTGCTGCTGGGGAAGACCCCAGAGATGGAACAAGGGAAGAAGAGTAATTCTGATCTCAAACCTCTGTAGATGCTAGATCGTCATGTTTAAGGGCAATATACTGAGGTTTTCTCCTTTTTACACCTTTTTTAACACTTCCTTGTGCTGTACAATTTCTTAGGAGAGGCTTCTTTCACAGTGCCCACAGAGGTTCAGCAGAATGAGGCAAAGGCTGGTATTCCATCTGACACACATCTGTGCAGTGCCTGTTGTGAGATTTACAGCTCCAGGAGGCCTGGAGTCTGGCAGAATTTAATCTGTAATGTGAGGAGAGGAGAGGAGAGGAGAGGAGAGGAGAGGAGAGGAGAGGAGAGGAGAGGAGAGGAGAGGAGGAGGAGAGGAGAGGAGCGAGGAGAGGAGAGGAGAGTGAGAGGAGAGGATGAGGAGAGGAGAGGAGAGGAGAGGGAGAGGAGAGGATGAGGAGAGGAGAGGAGAGGAGAGGAGAGGAGAGGCAGAGGAGAGGAGAGGAGAGGAGAGGAGAGGAGAGGAGCAGGAGAGGAGAGGAGGGAGAGGAGAGGAGAGGAGAGGAGAGGAGAGGAGAGGAAGATGCGAGGAGAGAGAGGAGCGAGAGGAGAGGAGAGGAGAGGAGAGGAGAGGAGAAAACCACTAGTCCAAATTCTCTTTACAATCTGATACAGCGAAAGACAGATGAGCATGAAGGTCATACAAAAAGGTATTTCACCAGCTTAGAGTGAGATGCAAGTGAAAGTTTTCACTAAGTGCTGTCTTGAATACAAGAGGCACAACAAATAATAAGCAAACACAAAACTGATGTATGTAGTTAAAAGATGGAAGTATTTTCACTATTGGAGAGACAATAGATTAGAATATGTTCATCATAGAGCAAAACATTTTTGACTATAAGTCAATGAGAATGTTTTGTCCACTTCTGTGATTTCTCTTACAGTGTTTCTACATGACTTTCTCCAAGGTATTTTATAAACAGAATTATGCTGACACATAAAACTGGAAGAATGTCTCTGAAACTCTGCAACATGCCCCTGTGATTTGCATTGTATGACAATCCATGCAACAACACCTGATATTGGCTATAGGTGGCAGCAGAAGACCAAGTCTCATGAGGAAATAGTCTAGAGGGAACTGTGTTTTAAAGAAAGTTATTTGTACACTAGAGATGAATATTCTCTTAATAATACATGAACATTATTTAACAGGAACTATAGAGTCAATAGAATGTGAACAATGACTCCCCCTCTCCAAAAAAACAGCCATTACAGCCAGAACAGTTCCTTTTCTTCAATGAAGTGAAAAGCTTGTTCAATTTGCTCAGCGTGGGAGTTTTTGTCATTTTAACCAGACGGCACAATAGATATTGATAAAAATAAAAGTCTTTTAACATAATAGCAATGTAAGACAATACCAACAAAGTCTCTTGTCTATCAGCAACAGCCATTAAAAATGTATTAAAACGTGCATTCAGCTCTTTTATTTCCTAAAAACAAAAAAGGTTGGTAAATGCTTACATGCAAAAAGCCTTCTTACATGTAAAAAAAGAGAAGAAGGAAGATTAAAAAGGAGGCCACCACAACCAGGCATGGAAAGCAAAAGGAAAGTAAAGGAAAAGGGTACATAAAACAGAAAAAAAAAATAAATAATCTCTACTAGATTTACTAGATTTGGCTAGAGAGAAACATAACTGTAAACATTGCTTCTGTAGGCTTCATGTGTGAGCAAGATATAATTTAAAGTTTCTTTCTATGTATAACAACCCTTACTTGTTTTTTTACTCTACCTTAAATGCTTGTTACTATCTAGAATATAGACATCTTGATCACTAGGAGAACTTATCAGTATTTCAAGTAAATGATGCATTTGTGTAAAACTTGAGCCTTTTAACTGCACGGCAATAAACAAAGGGAAAAAAAAATCCTTCATGAAAGCACAACCTTGCTCTCACTTACTGACCCTACTAAACTCTTTTGTACATAAGTAAAGTACACATGATGGATTGTCTAGTAAAAAAAAGAATAGCTTTCACTATGTGAGAATGGTGGGGAGAGAAGATGAGAGGATCCTGTGCAACCCATGGTAGGATTTTCCAATTAAGCTGCTAGTGAGGAAGGAACTTGTTTTACAGTGCATCACAAGATTCAAAGCATATGTATTTGGGCTGGTTTTGGCTGGAGCACAGTTATTTTTCAGTAAGTTGTATAGGGCTATGTTTTGAATTTGTACTGAAAACAATGTGGGTAATTCAGGGATCTTTTAGCTGCTGCTGAGCAGGGCTTAAACAGAGTCAAGATTTTTTCTGCCCCTCACCCCACAACTCTAGCAGAAAGCTGGGAGTGCACAAGAAGCTGGGAAGGGACAGAGCCAGGACAGCTGACTCCAGTTCACCTAAGGGATATTCCAGACTTTATGATGTAATACTCAGGATATAAAGCAGTGGGAAGAAGGAGGAAGAGAGAGAGGGGGTTGCTGAAAGTGGTGGTGTTTGTCTTCCAAAGTTGCAATCACAAGTGACAGAGTCCTGCTCTCCTGGCTGAGCACCTGCCTGCCCATGGGAAGTGGTGAATGAATTCCTTTGCTTGTGTGCACACAACTCTTGCTTTATCTCTTGAACCATATTTGTATCCACTCATGAGTTTTCTCACTTTTATTCTTTCCGCTCTCTCACCCATCCCACTGGTGAGAGAGTGAGCAAGTGGATGTGTGGAGCTTGGTTGCCAGCTGGGATTGCAGAGCAATAACATTAAAACAATTTACAGATGTGCAGGCTGCAAAATATTAGGGATAGTACTTGCTAAACTCAGTAGTTTGCTCAGCTTTTTCTTCTCTTTCAAAAAAAAGTCCTGTAAATCCTCAGAGCCCACTGTCTAATTATACTAGGCATCTTGTATACCTTCTCATTAAAAACTAACCTCCTATTTTAATGACTTGGTTGAAATCCTTTGAAGATCAGACTGCTAGTGACTGAATGCTGCATTCTGAATACCCCTTCATGCTGCCCTCCTTCCTTTATTCCTTTCTGATCTTTGGTAATTTCTTCTCTTTTATTTTTGTTTCTTTTCTTTCTTTATATCATTTTTAGCTGCCTGCTTGATTCCAAGTGAAAAATATAGAGATGCTTTGTTTGAAGGCCACTTCTGCACCCTGGCACACCAGAACAGTCTGAGTTAAGTGTTTAGGTTGCTTTTAGCTAAGGGGAAAGAGTCTGTTATTTATTTAGCTGAGGCAGTTGTTGAACAGATGTACATCTGACACAGTGCAGTATTTACAGTACCATATCTTTAACAAATTGGGCTATATTCATTCCTCAGATAATTCTAACTTGCTTCATTCAAATTACACAAATGATTAATTTGGGCTCTGTATTTCAAACAGTAAACTCTCTCCCAGTTTCATATTTAAAGGGTTTTGTTAATTTGTCATCAATTTCTGGCTAGCATCGCTATGGTTTGGACAATTCTTCCAAAACTTTACTTTTTCAGATGCTTTATGAGCACTTTTAATGCCATTTTTCATGCTTTCCACAAGGATTTTAGCCAGAACTGATACTGCAATTACAAGTGTTCTCTTTCTGTACTTTCTGGGTTTTTTTGTGGCTAGGTTTTTTGGTTTTTTTTTAATCACAGAATCACAGAACCATCTAGATTGGAAGAAACTTTCCACCTCATCTAGTTCAACGGAAATGTTCATATCAAGAGATATTGAACACTATCTTCATTCCACATAAAAACTTCTGGGATTTCTTCCAAATAAGGAGCTAGAATTCTAACACTGATATAAAGAATAAAAATACTCTTTCTGTCAGAGTTGGAGGAAAACTTATTATTCTTTTTGGCTTTTTGTCATCATAAATTAAAATATAGGCTTTACATGCAGTTTTTTGTACAAAACCAAATATTTTGAAAATAGCCTTTAAATATGTGGGGAAGTATAATTAATATGCAAGTTATTTCATTTCCAAAATGTGTACACACAATAATTTCTGTGTTGCTTAGTAGACATTATACACCTTTCTGTAAGCTTACTCATTTATTCGAGTCAAAGTGACATGTTATATATACAGAGGAAAACATACATGAATCTTCTTTATTTCCACATTGTAAAGATGAAAATGTAACTTGCCAAGAAAAAAACAAAGTTTAAAATTCATTACAAATTATCCTGGAAATTATGTTTTGTTTATTTTGACAGGTGCAGAGAAAATTCATAAAATATTTCATCTCCAGATTGAACATAATGGGAGAAAGGGACATTATTTGATACATAGTTTTACTAACAAGTTTCAAGATGAAATATTGCCTCTCATAGAAAATACACCTATTCACAAGAAAAAGGAATCATACAAAAATTGCTAGCTTTAATAAAAGCTGGGACTTACTTATTGAATAACATTTTATATTCAAGAGGTTCTCTAACATAAAGGCCTTTATTGAAAAGGTCTGATGGGCTGAAAAAGAAGTTTTATTTATTTTATAGATGCTTGCTTTAAGCACAATTCCCTCATGCCTAGAATAAACCTGGAGTTAGAAAAGCATGAGTGGAGATCTTACTGAAACAACTCTGCATCAAAACACAAATAACTTTCTATTAGCCATGTCACTAGGTTAAAGAATAGATAGGCAGAATCCAAGCAATTATCAGGGAAATATTGGAACATTATTCAAAACAACCCTGACCTTGATAATTTGTTTAAAGGTCTTCTTCTGATGGCTTATGGAAGAAGCCCAACTCAAGAGACAAAAGTGTACTCTTAAAGTGCATTGTTCAGCACTGTAGACCCTCAGTGGCACAGCTACTTGATAGCAATTCCTTTTGTGATGTCTGTGACCATGTAATTCAACCCCCAAATGTGTTTTATTTTATCACTCTGTTAGAAGAAACAGAAATATCCTCTCATACCTAATGAAGGGTGTAAATGCACTACAAAGAGTGTTTCAGTAGCTTATCCAGCCAAATGTCCTTGTACTCCAGTTAGTGCGAGGACAGGACCACAAAAATTAAGACCAAAAAAAAATGTGTAAAGAATCTTTTCATTTGTGGAAGTGATGAAGCTCCTCAGCAAGCTGAATGCACTAACTGTGAGAGAGATTCTAATCTGAGGTATTCAGCATATGAAGCTTCTTAATTCAACAGCAAATGTGTTTGTGAGCTTCCAAAGCGACTTAACACCTCTCAGGTGAAAGAACTCATCCTTGTCAAAGGAAGAACTTTGTAATGGGGCAAAGAGGATCTTCAGTCACAGTTCCTTGTGACTTTATGCAGCAAAGACAAAATATAGAAAATTTATACCATTTAAGGATTATTTAAAAAGTCTTACTCCTTCATACTTCCGATTTCTGTCGTGCAATACATTGAAAAAGTAAAAAACTATGGTGAGATTTAGCAGTGAAATGCACATACAGGGCAGAAATATTTAAATAGTGCTCAGCCTGGAGAAAAGAAGGCTCTGGAGACACCTTAGAGCACCTTCCAGTGTCTAAAGGGGGCCCACAAGACAGCCTGAGAGGGACTTTTAATGAGGGCATGTAGTGACAGAACAAGGAAGAATGGCTTTAAACTGAAAGACAGCAGGTTGAGATTAGATATTAGGAAGAATTTTTTACGATGAAGGTAGTGAGGCACTGAAACAGGTTGCCCAGAGAAGTTGCGGATAATTCATTCCTGGAGGTGTTAAATGTCAGGTTGGATGGGAAACTTGGAAGTGGAAGGTGTCCCTGCCTACGGCAGAGAAGTTGGAACTAAACAGTCTTTGAGGTCCATCCAATAGAAACTATTTTAAAATTTTTATGATAATTCTTCTACACTAATATCTTGTAATTGTAACTGGAGAGAAGGTTTAGAGACTCAACTTGCATTTTCTGACAGTGTGGTTACTCTGTCTTCTAATCTTGTCTACATTTTTTTCTACTGCAGAGAGAAATGCTCTGATTTCCAGGCTCACAAAGCAAAGAAAAGCTTCAGTGTTTTTCTTGATATCTTCTTTTTCTTGAATATGAGAAACTTTTCTTTTCTCTGGACTGCTGTAAGATCCAGCATTTCTGTCATTCACTCAGTGGTTGTATTGACAATGACCTAAATTTTCAAAGCAGAGTAGAAATGGTAGCATTCATATGAGACATATTTAATTGTCTTCATCTCAGCAATAAAGACACACTGTTTAGTTCTGAATACTTATCTCTAAATCTATACTCACAACATTTTAAGTTAGATTTACGTAGTGAATTACAGCACTTTAGATAACTAGTGATGCTTATGGTTCTCTCACAATGTGGAGAAGGTTGAATATCACATCTGCTCTGAATTTATGAACCATTAACCCATTGTTTTCTCTGTGCCCACCAATCTATTCACTTCAATGTAAATGCCTATCAGGTGGATTGAATGTTATTTCCCTTTCCTAAACCCATGCTGACTACTCCCTGCTTTTCCTTCCTGTATTTGTATGCTTTCCAGAAAGATATTCCCAATCATTTTCCCAGGGACAGTGGTGAGACAGACCTGCATGTAATCCTGAGCTTTCTTTTCACCACTAAAGACAAGAGCCATGGTTTCTCTCTTCCAATCTTCTGGAATCTCTCCTGTTTATCATAACTATTCCAAGATAATTGAGAGGAACCTTACATTACCCTCCTGTCTTGGGACTCGTGGATGTAATCCATACAGGCCCATGGGATTGTGTGTGTCTGGTCTGTTCAAGGGCTCCCTGTCTAGTTAGGGAGATTAAGTCTACCCACAGAGACCGTGTGCCTTCCTGTAAACTCATGTTTGCCTTGAGGGGCCTCAGATGTACTCAGACAGGGTTTTTTTTCTTTTCTTGGGTTGTTGTTTTGTTTGTTTGCTTTATTGTTTGTTTGGTTAGGATATATATTTGTTTTTGTTGAGATTTTTGGGGGGTTTTAGTTGGTTTTTTATGTGTTTTTTTTAGTTGTGGTTGGAGTTTTTTGTTGTTGTTGAGTTGTTTTGTTTTGGGGGTTTTATTTGTTTTAATGTGTCCATGTGGGTGAGTAATCCTTTCTGCACACCCCCAGAGCATTGCAGTGTCTCTCTAAGCAGCCCAAATGCTTTGTGACCTTCTACTGTATGGCCAAACTGTCCCAGTGTGCCACTCTACACATCCTTTTAAAGTATGCCAATCTCTACACATCCTTTTAAAAAAACTTTTAAAGTAGAAATCTCCCAAGGTATCTTTTAATGTTGTTTTGAATATCCTGTACAGATGTGAGAGCCTTTGGCATCTTATTTCTCTTAACTACATCTTTCTATGAGCACTTCATTTATGTAGTTTAAGTGGCCCTCTGCTGTGACTTCGAAATCCTCCTCAGACTCTGAAAATTTCAGAATTTACTGTTGAATGTGACTGTATTCTTTACTTCTGTGTTTATGACTTGTTAAAACACACATAAATATCCATGATTCATATGATTCTCTTTGTCAAAAACTCCGTATCTTCTCCACAAAATTGGCTTTCTTTTTTTTTTTTTTTTTCTGCTTGGAACTTATATATTTTTAATTACCTGGAAAATTTGCAATTCTTATTTGTAATTATTGTATTTATTTCTTGATATATCAGGACCAAGAAGAGAGACTCCACATAAACTACACTAAGAACAGACCTTTATGACACTCCAAAATGAACATCCCTCACCAAAGATTTTGGATTTACTTTACTTGTTGTGTGATAACATAGAATGAGACAATGAATTTGCATCATTCTCATTTTCTAATATCTCAACACATGGAATACACTCATATGCCTTAGTGTACTTTAGCAACATTTATCCTTATTAACTAAAATTCCATTTCCATAAAAATTCACTGAGTTTGAAAACAAATTATTTGCATGACAGTAGATCACTTCTCTGTAACAAATTGCATGAAAATATTAAAAAGTGTTTTTGTTTCAAACACTGCATTCACAAATATTTCCTATTTTAAAAATTTATAATTGCTGATTCCTCTACCATATTTACTCTATTGGGAAAGAAATATATGTTCTCATCTTAGAATGTAGGAGATTAAGCATTTATTGTAAAATCACTGTCATCAGGACAAAAGGTTTTGCAGCAGAAATTTGGCAGCTTTCTCTTAACTAAAATTAAGTCTGAAATACTAAAAAAATGAAGTGAAATAGTTATTTTATACTCTCATACATAAGGATACATATCTAAACACACAAAAGAAGCTTTTACTTCTGATTAAAATAGAGGTCAATATTAAGCCATAAAATTGGACAGAGCCTGTACTTTGGTGAAAATTGAATCTGACACTCAGTTTTGCATCAACCAAATACTTTTCTGGGTTATATTAAGAATTCATATCTTAACAGATGTAAAGTCAATAAATGCTCTGACTTGGATTAGTCACCAGAGTTCCTGTAAGAACTTCCTTCTTCTCAGGTTACATAAAATATAAGATTCTGGAGAGATCTTTCTTGCTCATTTGTTTGCTTGCTTTGAGAAAAAAAAAAAAAAGATAAGATTTACAGATTTTTTTTTGGATTGTTTTTTTCTTATGAGTGCAGTGATTTTATAATACACATAAACCCTGATAAACACAGATGTAAAAAATTACTTTTTCTCTCTACTTGAGATGTAAATAGAAGCAATCAAATCACAAGGAATTGCTTTTTTCCTTTGCCTCAAAGGCTGCTAGCACCAGTGAGCTGACATAGCCCTGCATCACCAGTGCTGCCTTGACACAAACCAGTCAGGTTCCCGGTCTCCTTGCTGCCAGAGCTCACAAACCTGCAGGGAATGGTGAAGGGGCAGTGGCAACCCTGTGGATGTGACAATCTCAGGGGCAGTGTTTGTATGGGAGGTGCCCTGCCTCCTATGAATTTCCCTTTTTATGCACCTGTCAGACCATACCCAGACTTGGAATAACCTTAGGATACATAATGCTCATAAATCTTTCTCCAAAGTGGAGTTTTAAGAAAAGCTGCATAAACAGTATGATTCTGGTGATAAAATGATACTTGTATCTCTCTCAATAAATAAATAAGACCACAGTCCCTTCCTCTGGCCAAGGCAACTTGAAACTCCATCAGTATTTCTCCTAAAGAGAGCAGATGACTTGTTGCTAACTGATATGAATGAGTCCCTCCCTCAAGGTACGGACATGCTGACTCCATGGGATTTCTAATTAAATTTGAAAAAAAAAGTAATCATAATTTCTTTCCCTTGTTTCAAGTCCCTTTCTGATTGAGTGCATAGGAAAAGTACTAATTTAGACCAAAATGTTCAGATCTAACCAATAGCTGACTTCAGAAGAAGAGTGTGAGAGCACGATCACTTAATTCTGGTACAAAATCAAACTAATCTTTGTATCAACAGCATATAAAAATAATTGAACTATGGATATCTGCTTTTAATGGAGATCTTACACAAGCTTCCTAGAATTATTGTTAATGATTATTTTGCATGATTTGGCTGAATTTCAATAACTACACAGAAGGTGGATTTTACCTACGCGTCTGAAGTGGTGCGATTAAGTTCCTGAAGCATGCATAGTGAGAACCATCTGAAACGACACACGACATCTGAGGTGTTGTGCACGCAGCTGGTATGTAACACACAGGATCTGTGGGAAACTTTTGTGCTTCTGGTGAGGAGCTGCAAGTCAGGTTAGATACCCTCAGTTATCTCACACTTCACTGGATAGCTCTGTTCGGGCAATTGATTTCTGTGCTGAACTTCAAGAAATATAAATCTGATCCTTATTTATTTTTATTCTGTCAGGATGTTATTTCCAGTCTGTGAGAGCTTCTTGTTGTTTATAACTACATTGGGAGAATATTGTCTATATATTGGCAGTAAGGGAGTAATTAGAATGAATTTTAAAAATAAAAAATCAAGGAGTGATACCAGAAACAGAGTCCAGATTTCAGTCAGTATTGCCAAATAACCTGACCATAGGTAAATGTCAATTTGGAGCTGGTGTTGGACTATGATGTTTATAGAACAGCCTAAGTTATGTGTCAAGTGTCATTGAAATAATGTTTGAGACTTTTGCATTGGATGACAGAAGACTGTGGGAACAGCATAGGACTACACAGGGTCCTTTCCAGTGATGTCAAATGTCAATTTATGCTGAAGTGTGAGCAATTGTATCAAGTCCTTTCTGTGAAGAAAACAAAACAAAACAAAACCAAACCAAAACAAAACAACAAGAAAAGAGGGAAGTTGGCCTCTTGAAAAGAATATTTATCACTCTCAAACATATTTTTTAGAAGTTGATTTGTTCTTAGGAAGACCCACAGCCAGACCTGGTACTTGGTTTTGTGTAATTGTTGTGGCACTTTAACTGGAGTACTTGTGAACTAAGAAAATTACCTTGAGATGGGTGATGCTGTTACCTCACAAAGAGAATAATTGTAAGTCATTTAGAAAACACTTCACCCTTTATACAAAACCAAAACAAGTGCCAGCTAAAAAGGAGGCAAGAAACATATTTAGTTTTAAACAGTCTTTCATTCTTAAACTGTTGAGCATTTTTTTTTTTTTTTTTTGTTATATGAGACAAAGAAAAATAATGAAAACTGTATTCCTACAATGAAAGAGGGGAGAAGTCCTTTATGAGGCAAAACATATCAAAAAAATATGGTTTTAATTAGAAAGTAAAGAAAGATGGAAACATTGAAATAGTATAGCATGTTGAAGGCCAAACAATACAGAAATTTTGAAAGGTTAACTGAAAAAAAATTGTAGAAATCTGAAATAAAGATGAGAACAGAATCAGTAAATCAGATTAAGACTAAGATTGCCAATGAATATATGCCTAGATAGCCAGTTCAAAATTAATTTGAAGCTGGCCGTAGATACAGCATGAGAGAGACAGACAGTAATGCTGGAAGTATTGGGTAAAATTTATTAGTTTTATGACTGTGCTATTTTTTGTGAAAACTCAAAGAGATACTTGTTACCTGTTTCCTCATAGTCATATGAATACTACAAAATTCTGTGAAAAACAGGTAAGCCTCTGAAAACTGAAAAACAGCCCTCAAACAAACTTTATAATTATTGAAATAAGGCATTGGTAAGGTATGTTTGTCTTTCTTCTTTTTTTTTTTTTTTGAAACACAAAATTTGTTATATATGTATGTAATTTAAATTTTAAATGCCTTTTAAGAAGAAATATGAAAAACTTTAAAGTGTCAAAAAGTTGAGGATGAAATAGATACAAAATTAATTCAAAGAGATTCTGTCAGGTGTTGGTTTGCAAAAATTGTATTTAAAAGTGTTCCTGTTGATTTGAGCTGTAGGAATATTTTTCCTCCTTTGAATTCCCATTAATGGAATAAGTAAAATTAATAATAACCAAATAACTAAAATAAAAACTTACACTATGTAACTATGTGAAAAAAAAATCAATTTATTGATGGATTAAAAATTTGATCTAGCTCAACTTCCAGGAAAAAAAGTGTATACATCAGGAAGAAAACACTTAGGAAAATTTTGATGCACCTGTTCACACAAGTTGAAAGTACTCAGTTTGTCCCACTTGAAAATGCTCTTCTGAGCAAGCAAGTGCATGGCACCAGTTTTCACTGAGGGTATGAGAAAGATGTTCACTATGGTTTTTAACAACTTTTTAACTCTATTTTGAAATATATTCTCTAAAAATTTAACAAACCTACATATGTGTAATCAGCTGCTCAAGGAGATAAGAATGGAATGCTATGCAGGCCTTACTCCTGTGCTGCTAAAATAAAGAAGTTGGGGTTTTAAAAGGCAACTTAATAGTTGCTGGTTTATAGTGACTCAGAGACAATTCTGCAGTTTTGGACTCAATATGTATTAAGGACAAACAGTGGTTCAACAGGAGAAATGTAAAATTGAAAAGACATAAAGCATTCATTTAGCCTTATATATATTATATAAGGAAAATGAAGAATGCTTTGTGCTGACTGCACATATTATTTGACTTGATGAAATGGTCTAGTAACACATACAAGAGAAAAGGTTTATTTATCAGGAGCACTGGCATTAAAATATCTGAATATGTCTACACATTCAAAGAAATATCCCGTATTGACCATATCAATGAATGATGGACTTCATCTTGCATGTCTTTTAACTTTATACAAAGATGCTGAAATCATTCCCATTAAATTTTGCAGGCTTTTGATACTGCCTAAGAGTTTCTAATGTGATTGTGCTTATTTGAAGGGCTTGCAACAACTGGCCTCAGAAAACACAGAAAAATAATTAATAAAAAATAACCAATAATTAGGGAACATGATCCCACAGAAAAGTCTTTCAATCTGTATAGATCTCATGGTTTCACAGTAAATATAAAAAAAAATCCATGCTATTTAACACTGAATAGCTACCCTATAGTAAATGCAAAGGATCTAGACAGTCTTTAAAATTAGTTCAAATGTCACAAAAGGTACATTACTGATCTGTGCTTTTGAATCTGGCAGAAGATTGTTTATAGACCTTGTAAAAGAGACCTTTCCAAATGTCTTGATCTCCTTTGAACGCTATTGAATTTGAAGGAATATTTCTGTTTTGCAGCCAAAATTATTTGCTTATAAAATCTATAAACCATTCTCATATACAGTTCCAAGGCAGGTGTCCTAACTACTAAAATAAGAATCATGTCCTAACTTCTGTGAGAATCATTTTCCCGAGAGAGCAATAGAGCTTCAACAGAAGTGTAGCAAGTGCTCACCATGCTTCATGTATCCTTGGCCCTAACTCCTGCACTATGTTTTGGGGGCAGGACACTTTCCTGTGCTGTTGGAAATATTGGATCAAAATCCCATGGGCCAAGAGCCCCTATTTCTCACTTTATGAGAACTCTATGACTTATCGCTAGCCTAAACTCATTTTACTCCTCTCTCATCTCTCCCTC
This sequence comes from Serinus canaria, assembly GCF_022539315.1. Classification (NCBI taxonomy): domain Eukaryota; kingdom Metazoa; phylum Chordata; class Aves; order Passeriformes; family Fringillidae; genus Serinus; species Serinus canaria. The sequence goes on from NC_066313.1 coordinate 63,351,481, forward strand.
TCTTTGTTTCCACTCATCAACCTCTTTTTCTCACCATGCTGTTCAGGATGGGGAGTGAGAGAGCAGATGTATGGGCTTCTGACAGCCAGCCAAGAGCAAACCACCACAGTTTGCAAATTTATCTTCATCAAAAATGATGTTCAAAACATTATTTTTACAATATCTGCAGCTGACCAACCATAGAAATAGTTTATTTAATACAAATATCAAAACAAAACTAACCCTTAAAATCTTCCGGAGATTTATAGAATAACTTAGGTTGGAAAGGACCTTGAAGATCATCTAGTTCCAACCCTGCTGCCAAGGGCAGGGACACCTTCCACTTGACAGGAGTTACTCAAAGACCCATCCCTGGAACGCTTTCAGGAATCATGTGTCCACAATTTTTTGAGCAAAATGTTCCAGTGGCTCACAGTAAAGAATTTCTTCCTCACAACTAATCTAAATCTCTTCTCTTTCAGTTTTAAGCCATTCCCCTAGTCCTGTCACTACAAGACCTTTGAAAAAGTCACTTTCCAGCCTGTTCTTAGCTGCTATAAGTTCTCCCTGGAGCCTTCTCTTCTTCATTCTGAACAGCCTCACCTCTCTCAGACTGTCAAAGACTTCAAAGGGTTAAATAAGAAAAAATAATTTTGGAGACAGCTCGCTAACTGTTAATATATCAATGATAAAAACATTGATCAATGAGCTAATCTAGGAAATAATGAAGTTATTTTCTGGCAATCTACTTTTACCCCACTGATGTAACTTTTGAAGCACAAGAATAAAATCCTATGAAACAATTGGAGTAGGAGAATAGACAGGATGGGTTTAATATTCCTGAACTGTAGCCATCTGAATGGCTGCTAATGTAAGAGATTTGGTTACTTTAATTCTAAATAGAAGTAGAAAGACAGACCTTTCCAGAAGGTGGCTCAGTTCAGCCTAAAATGAGTCTGTAACTGGATAAAAGACCTGATGGGGGTCCTCTCTGATTTACCCTGTCTTTTTCCCAGGAGAAACAGGGAACTATTCCTTCTTTTGTACTAACTCAAAGTATTTTTTAAATAAATATGTATCTTTGTATCCAAGTTCTCTGTGGTATATTTTTGGTAGACTTCTGTCATTCTTGTTTACATCAATATTTTTCCATTTTTTCATACATTCACTTATTGAGTTTAGATTTTTTTATTACTGTTTGAGTTTGGTTTCTATCAACAGTATTTAAGGTTTGAGGACTGGGTTTTGCTTGTTTGTTTTGTCTTTGTTTGTTTGTTCTTTTTTTGATAGTTCAGTAAAATGAATCTGACATTTATTTTGAGTTCAAGCATAGATTCAAAAAAACATAAATTTAGTACTTACAGTGTATCCATCTACATGTGATCTACATGTCCAAGCTTCATTTTACTTAGAAAAGATATGACAAGATATACTGGAAAGAATACCTTTCTGAAGCTAAAAGCTGAGTGTGATAATGTAGCTCTTCTATTTTGGATGGTATTATATATGTATGTTTAGGCAAATAGATTGGATTTCCTATTAATAAGTAGATACCAACTCTGTAAACCACTACATTTGGATGCTGGAATATGATGTTTTATAAAGTAAAAGGATTTCATACCCAGATGTAGACTGTCCATTCTTCTCCAGAGTATTTCAGAAGCAAATACAACAGCTAGTGTGTACTGCTGCATTTGTAGCATAGCCTTACTCACAGTTCCTTGTAAGAATAGAATTCCAAGCCTCTATCTGTTTACACAGGACCTGGCCACATAAAAAAATTATAATATAAAGGCGACAAAACACAATTCACATATTTACCTTCAAACAACACATCATTTCTCCTTTTCCAAGAGAGCAGCCTTTGTGAGAATTATAAGACAATGAATGTTGTAAATTTTGAGCTGTTGACATAATCCCACATCATGTTGTCCTATGGCAAAAATGGCCTAGTTGGAGAACAATTGACACAGTGTTAAAAAGAGGGTCACAATAATATTGGAGAAATGAAGGAAACAGTAAAAATGAGAAGAGAATAACCTAAGTCTATTTCAATTTTCCATTACTGATTTTCACTAAGAGAAGATGCTCTTAATGGGTTTTACCCTATATATGATACAAAGATGCAGAGAAAGGGGATATAAGGAGGTTTTAGCACGATTTTTTTTTTAATTACATAAATTAGAGAAAATATATCAAAGGAAAAGCATGCAATTCAGTAAGTAAAAATGCAAGTACTCTTAGACAAAAAAATTACTGCACAAATGGAAGGTAAGTGAAAGCATTGCTAGGTATTACTTCAGTAGAAAAAAAAAATCTGGAAGTTCCATGAATGAAAAGCTAAATGAGTCAACACAGTATTCCATGAATGCATGATACCTTGTTCTGCTTGGGAATAGAACAGCTACTCATCCATGTTGACTGACTGTGTATGCTTCTTATAAAGCCTTGTGGGTAAACCTACAGATCCCTAAGGGTTTTCAGCACTACTTGTAGCATGTACAAGGAGAGGGAGAATCCTATGCCTCTGTCTCCTCTGCCCTTGTGGAAGGCAATAGCACCTAGAAGAAAACAGAAGTGGATTCCCCAACACAGACACTCCTGAGTTTTTCACAGAAAGATCAGATATGCTCTGCCACAGGCCAGACAGGTTATGCAAAAGGCTTGGTGGTGTATTTGGGCAGCACTGTGTATTAGAAGTAATCAAAGATTCAGACTGCTCTCAGGTAAAGTCTCTTAGATGTGATGAAATTTCAGCCAGTTAGATCAATTTTATGATCCAGAAAGGAGATTGCCTTTGTAGTTAACTTTGTGACTATGACAGCATTTTAACTTATGTGGCTATTTTTTTAAGAGCAACCTATTTCACAAATTCTCAATAATCAGTCTGGTTACCTTTCTAGACGTATAAAATAAATACAAATAAAATACTAAAGTAAATAAATAAATATAAAATACTAGTACTGCAGAAGTAATTATAACTCTAAACTTATTTACTTCTTGATTTATTGTTCCCTGGGACTTCATAAATTCTGAAAATTCAGTCTATTCAAACTTTTCTCACATTTAATTTTAGTATAGCTGAGCAGCTGTCATCTTGCATGGTTATTTTACAACCAGCATTTGCTGTCTACACCTATGCATGTTTAGCTGGTAAATATCTGTTATGTTTCAACTTCAGTTTTCTGCCTTTTGTATACGAGGACATTTTCATTATCTAAGAAAATACAAAACAACAGAGTCTTGTTATGTACATCAGACGTGTGTAATTTTCCATAACCATAAATAAGAGCTTGAATAACCTTGATCTTCTATTCTGTCATATTGTTTTTAAGCTGATGTAACACCATTGACATCAATGGACTTACCCCAGTATGAAATTGGTGTAATGGAGTGGAAAATCATTGCCGAAATCTCTAAGGGGATATTCAAAGTTCCTTTTACTGTAAGCTGTGTATTAGACTGGAAGATCCATAGTTTTTATTTTCATGTTTTGATGCGTATCTCAAATGATAAAGAACTGTAAAACAGTCCAAATGGGAAGTTATTCATAACCTTTTTTAATTAAGCATGAAATATTTCATTTTTAAATTGTCATTTTTACTGTGTGTTTAACTATCTACTCAATGTCACAATTAATTTTAACTTTGGAGAAAAATATGATGTGCAGCAATTTAATTTGATACTATACACTACCAAAGTCAACATAATTTGTTGAAATGCAAATGAAACAAGTCATTTTTTTCTTTTCAAACTAAATGATATATGTAAAAGAGCTTCATTTGGGACTACCTTTTACAAAGCTACTAAGCAGACAAGATCAAGGTTTTGTAAGCCTGAGTGTTTATCTAAGTACCAGTCACAGTTACCTTCTAAATTAATAACTCTATACAGATCTTTGTATTCTTCAACTCATTTTCCTGAGAGAAACCAGATTAAACTGTCTTGATTTTCTTTCCCTAATTACAAGATCAACATGTGAATATCAAGTGAAAAATAAGGATATTATGTGTCTATCTGGTTTTACATTTGATTTCCTGTGAATTTCTGTTAGAAGAGGATGGAAATATGAACCACAAACCACTTTGTTGATCTTTTTTTTTTAAAGCAGAGCCACGCACATGGCTTCATTTTTCTTTCACATCTGCAAAAATGTGAATCTAGCTTTCAAAGCAAAAACAATAATTGAGCAGAATTATATTAGTGGAAAGTGTAGATAACAATGTGGTTTTTGACCACCTTGTGAAAGTTTATTACAGTTAGGAAGAACTTTGTCAAATCACTTGAATATAATTTATTTTATTCTTCATTACTTTGTATTGTAAAAATGCAAGATCCTGTTTTTTGGCTATCAGTGAATAAAACATTTCCTGAATACTTTTACTTCCTTAAGAAGGCAAATTTTTATTACCTTTTTTTTTCATTTCTGTATCATTCTTTTTCACACAGAATGTACCCTTTATAATCTTGGTTGCTTTAATTAACAATTTTTTCACTTTGTTTCCCATGCACTGGATTTTCCAGCTATTGCTAAGAAAATTCTCTCTTGAGCAAAAGAAATATGCAGTCAAAAGAAAGGAAACTGTGCCAAAGCAAAAATTCTGTGTGATTTTCTTTTTGTATAATGTCATACAGAAACATGAATCTGAAAGTGTTCCACAGACAACATTAGTGAGTTCGTTGATTTTTTTTCTTTTTTTTCACTTGATATGGGGTACTTTGCATGTCCTAAATAAGGTAGGTTTAGTTCCCAGTCTCTTATGCTTTGTCATGACATTTTCCCCTGGGAAATGTGCTATCATATCAGAATTATCTATTCATTTTTAGTCTCACTTTTATGTTTGCTTCATGGAGAGGGGTGAGTATGTAATGGGCAAGGCAGCAGAAAGCAGTGTTAACAAGGTCCTAATTTGCCTTCTCAGCATCACAAATGACTCTGAGGAAAGGTTCCTGCTACAGCTCTGCAGAGAATTATGGCAATTTACTCTTTGCCAGCCATTTACACTGATGTATCCCTGTTGATTTTGGTTTCAGATAGCTTATGGCTGATATTCAAATGGGATATTTTCTATTCTTCCAGCTTGCTTCCAGAGCAACCCAAAGTCAGATTTCAATAGAGATTGTGGTCCTGTGTATAAACTGCACTGATCTGGGATCATCCTGTTCCTAATCGTCTGTGCATCTGAAAACCTCAGTAATTTCAGCTGGCATTCTCGTTGCCTAGAGATTTCAGCCTGGGTCCTAATTAACCATTTCAATTTAGGTTTTGTCTCTGATTTTGATTAAGAATATCTGGAAGAGAAAGGCTTGTTTTCTCCAGATACATTTTTTATTTTATCTTAGCATTCTCTGCATTTAATTCACTTCCTCATTAATCTTTATTTAATGACCGTTTTCTTTTGTCAATGGCTCCAGAACATCTTTATTAAACTAAAATATTTTTAGTTGTTTCTCAGTTCTTAATTTTCATCACTTGTGAGTGTAAATATCAGTCATAAAAATGTATATATTCATAACTCATTAAATAGTGTTATCTTTGAGTTTTCAGCTATGTGCTTATAAAATGATAGCTCTATTGTCATCTACTTCTTGAAAATATAGGTGAGATGAAGGTTTTGAAGTGATTCTTGAATATGTGTGTCTAGCTGCCATAACATGTGTTTATTTACTCTCCTTGCAAGATTCTTTATTTATCTGTTGGTTTAAGTTTATTTTGATCAATGCAACAAAACTGTCCTGAAAAATGGTCTACTGCTTGGTTGAGACAAACTAATGCTGTTCTGAATGGTTCCAGCAGCAAGGAGTAGTAAAAGTATGCCTCATTTCTCAATTAATTGTAGTCTGCATGTGCTAGCCCAATCCTGCACACCTTTGATACCTAAATACACAATCCCTTCTCGTTTGGGCTGTGCATAAGTGGCAATTTTTATCACCTGGTTTCTTCTCACTACCCACTAGCTGGAAGTTATCCTGCAGCTTTCCAGTAACTAACTTTGTTCATGCAAGTGTTCCCTAGCATAGTGGGGGCAAAACCAGTTGCACTGGTACAAATTCCTGAATTAAACTGCTCAATCCAAACTGCAAAAGAGCAGAGAATGCTCTCACACAATGGTGGTAGCAAAAGTGTGTGGAACTACCTCAAGCCAGGGACTGCTGATGTGCAATGACTGGGGATGCAAAGACTCTGTCACAATTGCACCCACGTTCACACTGGGTAAAGATTGTTTTGATATCAATAATCTTTCTAAATTAGTCTAATCTTAATCAGAAAATTTCTAGAATTCCCCATCAGCTATATTGCCCTGTATGAGGACTAATTGATTTCAGCTGGACAATTTATAAACACAGACATCTACTTGCAGAGTTGAGCAAGAGCTGGCACAACTGAGTTTTAACAGATGTCTGAGTTTAAAGATGATGAGCTCAGTTTTTACCTTGTCTTGGAATGGCACCAAAAGAAGAACTTAGATTGGAAATAAACCTGACCTCAGAGAAAATGTAGCAGAATGTTCTTATTTCCATTTATCTATGATTCTAATCCTTGGGTTTCTTTCATAGAATGTTTGAGACTGTTTTAGAGATTATTAATATCAAGGTGTAAGTGTTTACTAAAAAAAAAAATATTGCTAACATTTGAAGCTGATTATAAATGAGTAATTTTTTAAAGGAGTTGATTCAAACATATTTTTATAGGATTCTGTGATATTAAAAATTGATAATAAGGAGAAAAACCTAATAACTGACAGAGGTCACAGTTACATAAAGAAGAATTGAAAAATGGAAGAACATAAGAATGAAAGAGCCACATGCAATCATGGAGGAGACAGATATATCAGTGCAAAGTTGTCACAGTTCAGCTCAGGATCAAGCTGGCTGCAGGACTCTTCAAAAATATCTGACATGTTGAGGTTAAAGAAAGTATCTGAGCATTACAATGGCTTGATAATTGAATCAGGTTTGTGTAAACAGATTTGCTAAATACTTAAAACTCATGGCTTTTTTCTGTTAATTCACAATTATTAACAGTTTACTTTGTTTTTGTTGCAGTTGTTTTCTAATTTACTTCAGAGAGTATAGAGCTTTAAAAGGATTTAATTCTCTATTTAATTTTATTCATGGAATTTAGAAAGGATGGCTGCTTACAAGGAGGAGCTTGATTCTATATTTTGACTTAATATCATAATACACCATTGAACATTTAAAGATAAGATTATCCTGGCAGATTTAAAGATACCAAATTTTGCTTACCAAAATTCTTAGTCTAGAAATCTAAAAACGCTTTTGTAGTATGATGGTAATATGAAAATACACTAAAAATGAATAAAGCAATTGAAAATATTTCTTCTGCAAATGTAAGATAGTGTCATGTCAGCACAAGATATCAGCTAATGTACATTACAGCTCTGAAATTTGAAGTTCTCACAATGGGAAGAAATGCATCGGTTTACATATTTAAAGGGATTTTCTTATTGTTTCTGCTGATCTGGGAACTCAAAAAAATATTGTTTAAGGTTATAAATGTCTTTATTAAAATTACAATTTCAGTCTAATTTATTTTAACAAGAATTGTAATGTATTCTGCCCTTTGATCTCTTAGCTTGAAATGCTGCCTGTTATTCCATTATTCCACCATCCATTTGCAGATAACAATACATCAGAACCTTTTTCTGCTGCAGAAACAATGCCCTTTATTTGAGAAAGGACATTGTTTTGACAGATAAAGTAGGCATTTGATAAATTGAAACAGGTTCTGAATTATTTTGAGGGGAATATGTGCTACATCTGTCTGCTGATTTTCCACTGAAGCAGTGCTTAACTTTCTTGTCTGTTTGTGATTTATTGAGCTGCAGAAAAGGTTAGGAAAATTTCATGGCTCTTCTCTTATAATTTGTAAGTGAATCAAAAAGCATTTGTTACTGTTTATGATGCTCAAAAGACAGAATTATCCCAAAACATTTATACACAACAAAGACTGTAGTGACAACAACAACAAAGGTAAACAAAATAATTATCTTCTAAATTATTAATAATACAAATAGAGCACTGAAAACAAATGCAGCTGTTGAAATGCATGGGATGTTAATAAAGATTTAGTTGTCTATTCTATCACATTTTTAGAAGAAATAATTAACTTCTCACAAGCTAATGTGAAATACTGGCCACAGGGAAGTGAAGTCATCTATATTACTCTGCATTAGATCTGAATTTAATTGCTGGAATGGAGACTATTTTTTGTTGTTTGCAACATCCTGTGGGATCCTATCTAATCTGTAAATAGAAAGGCTTCTATGTAGGATGGGGTGTCTTTAATAACATACAGCTTTAATAACCTACACCAAGCATGCCTATATTTAGATAACCAAACAAAGAGGAACAGTTGATCCTAAAATTCAGTTGTTTCAATGTAGGTGTTTGCCTATGAGCCAAGTTTTTAAGCTCTCATTATATTTAATGGAGAGTTTATTCATATGTTCAGAGTAATCTCATGACCACTGTAAGCCTAAGAGTTCCAACAGTTCCAACACCAGTTCCATCTGAGCACTGCTGTCTAGTGTTATTTGAAACCTTTTAGGATTTCAGATATATCTGTATTCCCTTAAAAAAGGGAGGGGGGAAACAATAAAAAGGAGGGAAATTCACTCTGTTCTGAAGCAACAGTCAGCAGTCCCAGGCCAGGTGGAATAATGTAGGATTTTTCAGACAACGCTGTACGCTTGCCCTGTCAGTCCTGTGCACATGCTTTTGATAATTGCATGGTTTGAAGATGGCATGAGATGCCTCTGCAGAGTGTGCAGCTGAATGAAACATCATTAATTGCTCTGAAAAAAAAATCAAAGTGAGTGCCAGTTGACCAAGCATATGTTCAGTAACATTTCACATACCTTTTATCCTGTCTGACATCCAACTTCTGCTTCAGAAGAACATGCATCTCCCATAGGTCCTTTTTCATCTCTACACTTCTTACATAAATTTCTTACTTTCTTAAGGCACTAGATGCCTAACTGTGCAACCAAATTCAGTTGCTGTGGAGGATAAAGTGGCTCTCCTCAGGGACAACTTATCCCACGTAGTTAAGTATATTTTTTAGTTTGGGATTGGTGCATCTTTGGAGTACAGAGAAAGCTTTCCTGCTAATTATCTGCCTTACTGATGACTGAAGATGGAGGGAACCAGTAATTTCACAATATAATTTGCATGAAAGTAAAGTTGGTGCTTTGTATTTCTCTATTATTTTTACTTCAGTCTTATGTTAGGTGATACGCAACTACATCACAATGAATATTAGACATATACTAAAGCAGTAGATGACATGTCTCTGAAGAGAATCCTTTTCATTCCACTGAAACACAGCTGCTGTATATGGCCTTTCTTTTGACATTTAACACTCAAAATCTCAACCTGCTTTGTTGGTTTCTCCTTCTATACCCCTCCTGCTCTGGATGTAATTCTCATGCTGTGCAAATAAAAGAATTATTCATATTCATTCATATCTTATACAGGGAAAACAAATGTGGAATTTTGCTCACTGGTGGATGTAAATTCAGTAATTATTATCCTTCTGGGATTTAATTTTGCTACCAGATTGTTTATCTATTTGAGTATGATTGCAAACAACTGGCAAAGTGACTCAATGCACCTCACAGGTTTAAGATATACAGTTACATTTTAAGTGCTTATCCCCTTTTTCATTCATTAACGATTATTTATTTTTTGTTAGAAATTAAAAAGAAGTGTATTCAGTAGCTCCCAATCATGACAGCTCCAACAGAACAGATCAGATACATTGGCAAACTCTAATCCATAGAAACAGAAAAATATTTCTAAAGGTTCATGGCATCCCGCTGTCCCATGCAACAAAAATTGCATCATCAAAAATAAGAATGTGCAAGCTCATTAAATCTCTTGTAATTAAAAAAATTTTGCAACACAAAATTGTCCATTTTCTTTTTGCTTTTTTTTTTTTCTTTTCCTGTTTGTGAGTGAGACTTCCCAATGGCAATTGCTTTATAAGGTATTGGTCAATTCTTGTTGTATGAGAATGAGTTGTTTTGATATTGACAAAAAAGGAAATTAGGAATGGATGGGACAGGGAAATAAATACCGATGAACAAATGTATGAAGAAGATTCTTTTTTAGATTAGAGGAGAGGAATAAAACTTGATATTAATCAGGATAAAAGAAGTAATAGAAATGAACAGCAAAAGACTTTGTTTACAGGACAGTTTTGGTAGCAGGAGGGATGCAAGTGTGGCTCCTGTAAGATCAGCAGCTGTACCAGCCTCAGAGCCCATTTGAGTTGGCTCTGAGATGATCCCAGTGCTGCACAAAGCTGAGATGTTCAGCAATGCTGCTGGTTCCTCTATGATATCATATTTATGAAAGGATAAAAAATATACAGCAGCTGTGAGTGAGAGGAGTAAGCAAATGCGACAAGAACAGCCTTGTAGGCACCAAAGTGAGAGAAGAAGGAGGGGAGAAGGTGCTCAGGCACTGGATCAGGTTCCCCTGAAGCTCATGGAAGACCATACCAGACCAAGTATCCCCACTGCAGCCTATAGAGAGAACCATTCTTGCTCTCTGGCAAGCCAGGAAATATGGCAGCCAGGCAATTTTACCCACTACAGACTCTCAAATCAAAAGGAAATTTCTCTGTCTTGAATAATCACTCAAAGAGGTTGTCAATGTTTTTCTGCATGTGTAGGTACAATTATCAAGAGAAGCATTTAATGTGTGCTCTGAAACACAGAAAGATAAATGAGACAAAAAAATCCAACAAACTGTATTGCATTCCAGGAATATATTCAAATCAAAGACTACAATATGTACAGTAATGTGTTGCATATGAATTTATATAAAGTATGTTCCAGGTGGTAGACTTACAGTTGATATTATATAGGTACAACAATAAGAATTCTGACTTGCCAAAACTATTTACAGCACTTGTGTTCCTAGCTCTCTGTGACCAGGCATTGAGCAAGAGTGGTTGGAAAAAAATCCCTATCAACTAAAAATCTAGCCCAAGACATCTAGAACAACAAAATACCACATTAAAAAAAAAAAAAAAAAAAACTACTTTATTTCCATTCTTCAGATATTCCAGTTCACAATCTCTTACATCAATATAGGGAATGAAGATAATAGCAAAATTCAGTTTGAAAATATGCAGGCTGTTCCACCAGAGCTGTGGATGTCTATGGCACAGGCACCTTCTGCTGTTTCCAAGTTGTATTGATGCCTGCTCGATCTGCCTGCTCACATGGCTCTGCAGTGCCCTGCTCAATGTGTACTGAAGTAGCAAAGGTCAAATCTTATTTTTACTTTCAGTGACCCCTGTGTTTAATCTACAGCCAAGTGGTTTTGAGGTGACTTATTTATTGTTTAAAATCCTTATGCCTCCTTGTGTTTTGACAAACATGCTGGGAAGGCTGCTGAATGAATAATAAAGGACTTGTGTTCAAAGGCAGGGGGATATTCGCGAGGAAGCAAGTGACTGTAGAACTGGAAATGTGGTGTTATGGCTAGGGCTGGAATGGCATTTTCATTCAAAGCAGCATTTTTCAAATGCTTTTCATCTCACTACCTGTCAGGAGGCTATATCTCATGCTTTTTCTTTCCCCTCAACACAGTGTTTTGGAAAGACTGGTAAAATTCCATTATGCTATATTCGACAATTTATTATTTTAAATGTCTTTTCACTAGGAAATTATTCAAAGTCCGCTCACATTCCTTTATAATTCAGTATGTTTTATTTAGAATACTGTAAAGACTTGTAATGAGGTTGATATTAGGAGAAATACACACAATAACCCAGACTGTTTTTTAAGGGCACAGAATAATTTCCCATGCCTTTTTTGCTTTTACTTTTGAAAAGACATATTGTTACTTTAAAAAAAAAAATTTAAAAAAATATTTCTCCTGCTTAAGGATTTCTTATCTGCTTGCAAATCACTGTGTAGTTTATATAGAAAAATATCTAATATGGCATCAAATAGCGATGAAAATTTGAAATGGACAACATTTTAAGGATTCATCAAATATTAAAACTTTTTATAGCTCAAGTCACAGTAGTGGGATGTGCCCTTCCATTTTCAACTTCTTTCTTAACATTACTTTCTCAGTTTTGACATGTTTTGTTGGCTTGGCTTTTTGGCTGGGTTTTTGGGGGGTGTTTTTATTGTTTGGTTGATTGGTTGGTTGGGTTTTTGTTTGCTTTATTTTGTTTGTGTTGTGTTTGGTTTCTTTTTTTTTCAGCGGGGGATGGGGGTTCTTCTTGTTGTTGTTTGGTTTTGGTTTTTTGGTTTTTATATCTCAGTTTACTTTCTAGCTCAGAGAAGGGTTAGACACATGAACAGTGCAGAGCTGTGAGGAACAGAAGCCGCCCATCCCTAGCAGCTGCAAGTAGGTTTTCTCCTACGGCAGACTTCGTGTCAGAAAGAAAAAAATTGTGGCATGTTGAGATTGGACATTTGAATCTGTCTCTACCAGATTTTGTGTCAGAAAGAAAAAATTGCGGCATGTTAAGATCTGACATTTGAATCTGTCTCCAGCCCCTAGCTGCCTATTCCACTTGTGGAAGATGCCACCACAGGAAGAGGAAGAGCTAAATTGATCCTCAGAATTTTCTTGAACTCACAGCCAGTTGCACTAAGGTAAGCTAATGCTGAATTCAAGTTTCTTTTACAGGTTAGCCTTGATTAAGAAATAGGTTTTCATTCATCTGCCCTTGCCATAGGGACAGCAGCCTCTGATAACAGGCTGGGGCAGATGTATGAGATGAAAAATGCATTAGTTTAATCCACAGCCAAATATGTGTCAACACTGTTAATGTAAATTGGCACAACTCCATTCAGGTCACCAGCAGAGGGTCTAAGTATGCAGATTTTTAAAAAATAAAAAAACTCACAACCAACAAAAAAAACTCAAAAAGCCCAAAACCAAATACCAGGAAAAGACAAAAAAAGAAACCAAACCAAACAATCTCGGACCATTTTGTGGCACTCATAAGCTAAAAGATCTTTAAAAACAGATCACTCCGCTATAGTCAGTGATGCTGAAAGAAAAAAAAGTTTGTGACCTATCTGATTTATTAAATCTTTTTTGCTGTTATTATTTTCACCACTGTGGAATCTGTCATCTGATAAAAATCTACTGTCTGTTTGTCTATTATAGGAAAAAATATCTCTCGTGCAAGCTTTTACCATCAGACACTGTGGAAAACTCATGAGACATTAACAGCTCAAAAGAATACAATTTAAAATAATTTCACTGAACTGATAGTGAAGCTACGATTGTGATTATAAATTGCTGATAATTATTAGGTTTTCAGCACTTATCTCATAGTTATTTTAAAGCAGATAATAATTTAGTAAAGAAAGATTTGGATTCCTTCTTATATCTGTGTAATATTATCTTTGCTCTTTTTTTTTCCTAGATTATATCACTGTTCAAAACAACTTTCTTATGCACACAGAAATAGAAGGTCATGCTGCATGGCAACAGAAAGCTCAAGGCTAACCAAAGGGATACTGAGAATACTCTTACCAAAATTTTATTGCTTAATGTTAAATGCAATTTCAGGGAAAATGTAATGAGAGTAAAGGGAAGAGAACACAATGGTAGCATAAGGATGCAATTTGAATAATCCCAGTCTTTCAAAGAAAAACATTCAGTTAGTCAACTGGGGAAGAAGTATTTCCATTAAATAAATGCATGCATATATATATATATATATATATATATATAGATATATATATATATATATATATATATTTATTTATATATTTATTTATTTATTTATTTATTTATTTATTATATATATTTATATATATTTATATATTTTTACTATCTGTATATATATTTATATATATATTTTTATATTTATATATATATATACACACACATGAAAATTAGGACTTTGTAATAATGTGATAAGATAAAGCAGGACAGTTTGAAACTTTAAACTTTACTAAATTAGTTGATCAGCAACACCTTTGTTACTGGTTACTTTTTGTACCTTATTAACCATCACAATTATTAAGACAACACCTTTATTCTTTTAGGATTCTTAAATTATATCTCAGTGTACAGTACTGTAAAGCTGATAATGTTTACATTTATTTAGCACTAATGTTTAAATACACTAGACATTAATGCTAAAGAAATGAAAACATTTACATTTGTAAATGTAAATGTGGTACTTGATGTTACACTGAGCTGAACTTAATTCACCTTCAGAGCTTTTTAAGTCAAGTTGCAGCTGAATTTATGATATATTATTTCTTCTCCAGTTGTCTTCACTGGTGTATAATGTTTTATTCAAATGCTCCTCCTCCCCTCAAAAAACAGAAGGTATTCTCTTCTCCCATTTCTGATTATATTGGGTTTTGGTTGGTTGGGCAAGACGTTCTGCCTAGTTTTAGTCCTTCAGTATTATCTCGCCCTTTGTGACCCAGAATTTTCTTTGCTTATATCCTTACAGCATCAAGATCAAATGGATTATAATCTGCTGTAAAATGCTTATATTTTGTATAAGGTCTAATGGTTATACAATTATGTGTTTATACATTTTTATTAGTTGCCCTGTGTTTGATTTTTTATGCTTTTATTTGGCTTCAAGTCAAATATATGTATATATATTTATAATTTATAATTGTCCCAGGGTTCTGTTAAGTTGTGTAAAGGATAACAAACAGCTTCAAAGTCATAACCAGAACATTTTATTTTAGTCTCCAGCAATGGAACATGAAAACACAGTCTCTTGATATGACTACTCACTTGTGTGTTCTTGCAAATGGAATGACTCTGCACAGGGAAAACTCAATATGCATACTGCAAACAAATCAATAAAAATGGATTCTAAATCTTTGTCTTTCTTCCTCCTCAGAAATAATCCAAACACTTTGAACTATGGATACATGCTTTTCCACTACTCAAGAAGCTACAGTCAATGTACTTCAGAAATATTTCCTAAGTATATTGGTCTTAATATTTGCCAATAATTCTGGGATTTTTTTTCTCTTTCAAGCATTTGCCAAACTGTCTTAAAAATCTTGGGATTTGTTACTGAGGTTTTCTGTTATAGGCTTTCGTCAAGATGTCATTTGTGCAGGCATTTGGTTGGGATTTTAAAAGAATTCTTGTAGCCACATGTAGAAGAGGACCTTGAAACACTGCAAAACTTCTCTGTCCACACTGTGTTTAAGAGCTTGATGTGTAAGCTTTTCCAGAAAAAGTAAAAGCAAATACATTTTCTTTGGGAAGGAGGAAAAAAAAAAAGAAAAAGAGGCAGGTGCCTTCTCAATATTACAGGAAGCTATGGATTTCCTGAGGATTGTAAAAAGAATATGATGGCAGAATGCTCACCAGTGGACACATCTGAATCAGTTTCTCACTTTGATTAAGAAAGTTTAAGTAAAGTAATTCTGGGGAAAATGGATTCATAAGCATGTATTCCTGTCTCTAACTAGACAAGGAAATTTATTATTTGAGCACCAAATATAACTTCTGCATACAACATCTGATGCTTTAGATCCTCTTGCAAAACAGTTTACCTGTTTCCTAGTAAGATTTCTGGCCTCTGCATATTCCTATCCTGCAAAGACCAAACCTGCTAGATCCTTTGTAAACTATGAGGAATAAAATGGATGAATTGGGAGTACTTTGTAATCCAGCTATTAAGCTCATTCTACTTTTCAACCAGGAACATAAGTGTAATATATATCAAAGAGTGTCACCTAGATAAACATACCATGCAGCCATAACTTAAAGGTAAAAGGTAAAGGGTAAAGGTATCCTGGCAATCAAGTTGTCTAGGGCTGTTGATATCGCTTTCCAGAGCTGTTACTTTATTAATTTTCAGGGAGGAGAAAGCTTAAGAGCTGAAAGCGATTCTGGGAGTAGTAAAGGGAGCTCTGGGTAAGCGTTTGGAAAGAAAGGGAAAGGGTCATTACCTGCAAACTATAAACTCATCTCCTCCTTCACTGTGTGTCTTTATTCTAATTTTATTCTTGTTTGTATTTTAACACTTTCTGTAAAACTGATTTTCATACTTGACCATAAAATAGAAATCAAATTCTCTGTCAGAGCAGGAAGTATAATTGAGTTCACACTTCCTGGATAAAAGTTGTAATAATTACAGGCAATTATGCTTTTCTCTTCAAATTTTAGATATTCTGGAATTAAATTGCTCTCATAATTTAACTCACTGTCAGTCACAATGTTATTGTAATCACAGTGGCAAAGGTAATATGCTGTTTCTAGAGAGAATTGATATGTTTTACTTAAGCAGCACAGATGGAAGAAGTAAAATATATTTTACAACCCTTTAACAGAAGTAGCAAACTCCAAAGCTAAATACAAACTGAGAACAATATCTGATTTTCATTAGATTTACACTGGCTAAACCAAATGCAAAGAAAGGAACCCCTTTCCTGTGCTGTAGAGGTGATCCTAGTAGGGAGCAAGGCCTAATAAGATGAGGTTCTGATCTTACTTTTAGACCATCAAGAAGTTTTTCTGCTTATAGTCACTAAGATAATGACAATTTTCATACAATGCCTCAGATTTTTATAGCTGTAGCAGTAGATTTTGGGGTCAGTTAAATAAAAATGTGGGACAGGGTCTTTCTGGTTGTGATGGAAAATTTCTGCATTTGAAATAAGCCACACTTTAAATGCATCAACAAAAATATAGCAGACACTCTACCAAAAACAAAAAACAAAACAAAACCAAAAAACCAAACCAACAAAAAATAACAAACAAAACAAACTAAACCAAACCAACCAAACAAAAAAAAAAAACCAAACAAAAAATTAAAAAAAACCCACAGAAAATAAAAATACTAAAAAGTGAGAAAGAAGATGAGAGAAGAGAGAGAAGAGAGGACATAGAAATGAGACAAAATGAGACGAGAAAAGATGAGAAAATTTAAAACTGGTGATACATTGACCATTATGATGCTTTAAAATGTCTTAATATTATTGTTTTTCAGTTATCTCTAGTTTATTTAAGGTCTGTTTTTCAATATACTAACTTTCATTCCCAAGATAATATTTCACTTTTTAAAGCTTTGCATATGTTTCTAAACTTTTCTAGGTCACTTTGCTTTGTATCTTTTCTCAATGGTGTTTGCAACACATTCCAATTTGGTATCATCTGCAAATTTAATTAATGTGCTGTTTACCTCATCTTCCAGATAAATTACAGATACATATTCTCAGTTCAACAGTCAAACACCATCTGCAGCTTCTCTCTATCTCTCAGGCACACCCTGCACTTGCCCTCCTACACATGTACATATTCCAGTCCATCTGGATATCTTTATACAAAACTCATACTCATGAATTGGGATAACCCTATCAGTTCCATT
This sequence comes from Serinus canaria, assembly GCF_022539315.1. Lineage (NCBI taxonomy): Eukaryota > Metazoa > Chordata > Aves > Passeriformes > Fringillidae > Serinus > Serinus canaria. The sequence continues at coordinate 63,368,828 of NC_066313.1, forward strand.
CTGTTCAGGCAAAGATGATACCACTGCAGGTGTGCAATACTGAACTTTTTCAAGAGATCTGCCAATTAGAGATTCCTGTCCATGATACCTAGACAATGGCTGAGATGACAGTGTGTGAACATTTAGGGGAACATTTTCCAAAGCAGTTTTTAAAGATTATATATGAGCTGGAATTTAAAGAATACCAGACTTTTTTAGACAGGTCGTAGTTTTTTATGTTAAAACCACCAAATATTATTAGGGAGGGTTTTCCTTCTGGGGACACTGGAAAACTGAACAGCTGAAAAAGAACTCTGAATAGGCAACCTCAGAGGTCAGGGCAAGGCACTTCTGAATATACAGGCAATATACAACATTTAGTTTAGCAAGATCATTGGGATATATATCCTGACAGATCCGGCCTGCCTTTATAAACTTTGGGCAGAACTGGCAATGTCAAGGCATTATTCATTCCTCTACTTGTAAATGTCTGTTTTATAATGGGATGAATTTCCCTCGAAAATGTTACAGTCATTTATTAAGATGTAGACATTACATATAGTCCACTCTATACTCCAGGCTTTTGAGAAGACCATATAAAAATATTGTATACAAGAGGATTATTTGCATATATATTATAATGTGAAGCATTTCCTAACTTCTTTCCCTAAATCAACAGTCTTATTAAAAGGGATGAAACAAGATAATGAAAATTGTGAGTTTTTGTCACACTTCCTATTTAACTAGAGTGTAACATGATCACAGTAGTAGCTTAAAGACTCATAAGAAAAAAGAGATTTTTGAACATAAAAAAACATGCTTTAACATAAATTAAAATGTTAGATTAGCAGACCACTAGGTGCTATAATTATCTGGGGAACCAGCAACCTATTTTAGACCCTGGTATATCTTTGCTGCATACAGAAATATACTAAATATAAAGAAATTAAAAAATATTGCACATTCATTGTCATTAAGCATTTATTCTGTAAGACAGGTTAAACCCTATGTGTAGAACACTGAACTAACCTATTGTAAGTGGATGCCTTGCATTTGACAAGTTCTCACTAACTTCTCTCACAGTGGTTATGTATTTTCTTCTCTTGCTATTAATTTCTTAGTCTTTTTTAAAAGCAGTGTAATAAGAATTTCATCTGTTCCATGTTTACACTCTCATGGGAAAACAAGGCAGTGGCATCTAACAAATACTGAGAATAAGTTGGAATATATTTTGATTTTCAGGGGTTCAAAGGAAAAACAAACTTTTTTTCTGGAAATATATAACTTTTGTTTTCTTAGAAGTAACAGACTGTAATATGTAGCTCTTTTGCTATTGAGGAGAAAATACTAAGTTTAAACTGTCTGTATTGACAAAGAGTAACAACATGTTAGTAACCAGGCAAACGTGGGCATCTGTGGGAAGGATGGTGATACAACACAGGTGAGCTTAATGCCCCATATCCAGGAAAAGTTTCAAGCTATCATTTAGAGAGAATGTGTATTGTATGCATTTGAAATAAAGTGTTGAAATACAGTTTTAATGATAGCAGCCACAAAAACACTTAGCATGTTCACTCAAACACAAATATTTAATCCTCTGAATTCTTTAAATCTCTGCTCTCCTTTGGGAATGAAATAACTGCAGGGCTCAATTTGTACTGGTAGCTTAATGATTAAAGATGAAAAATTCTTTGCCTATGCATCTGATTTTTATATGCCTTGTTTTACTACAAATCCTATTAAAATGAACTCTGTTTTTTCATTGCTGGGAGTAATTGGATCCAATACTTCACAACTGCAAAAAAAATGTTAGCTCTTGTTTTGAAGGCTGGTTGCTGTAAGGGAATTGATAGTAGCGAAGAAAAAAAAAAAAAAAGAAAAAAAGAAAGGAAAAGTAGGACTCCATTATGTAAAAGCATGCAAGCAAAAAGAAACTTGCTGTCTGGATTCAGCTTTCTGTTATCTGAGAATATTCAATCTCTAAATGAATGAACTTGATTATAATAAAAATAAAACTGCTACTTTGTCACTTAGTCTAGGCATTTCTTCCAAGATTGCCCACCTAGGATGATATACAAGTCCTCTAAAACATTTAATACTGCACTGAGTGGACACTTAGGAATTATGAAAATGGGTTGCAGACTGAAATTCTTAGATATGGTCTGTCAACCTGTAGTGAGAATAACACAATTACTACAGTCATCTTCTGCAATAAAACATTGATAAACATAGTTATTATGTATGACTTTCTCAACAAAAAGTGCTGTCTTTTATTTATTCTATTAAAAAGTATAAAGTAAGTTCAAAATAAGAATTCTGGAGCCCTGTGTGGAATACTGAAGTGAATACTGACAGACCTATATGTTTCTCTGACACAAAACAACCATATAAATCTTCCCTACACTGCTGCAATTTAGTGAAATATGCAGTTTTCTGTTTTCCATTACTATATACAGTATAAATTCTTTCTGCTGGAAGACAGATTGTGACAAATTTGCAAACAGCATCTGTATTCATACATTTGAAGCACTAATTTATCTGGCAATAAAAACTTTGATATCCCAAAAGGAGTGCCAGGCCTCCAAACCAATGCCTATTTTTGAGACTTAACTGAGTTTTCAGCGTTAGTCATTTTCTTATGAGTTACAGTGCTCCTATGGAAAAATATTCAACTTAACAGCAAGTACAGAGAGTTAAAAGGGTCACACAAAACATAAATCTGTGTGCTTAGTTTATGCATGTGTATAATTTATATAAACAAAGTTCTGACTAGGTACAGTTTCTATCAGAGAAAAAAGCTTTTTTTAACAGCACTACCCAAAAGAGTAACAAAGGATATCTGCAGATTATTCCATAGTGGAAAAAAATTTTTATGTAATGGCCAGAAAATTAAATTGGAGGGCATACCTATGGAATGCCTAAAATCTACTTCTCCTAAAATCTTCTCACACTAAACATCTTATAACTCCACAAAAGCACCTTTCACTCTTATTGTCAGAGAAGTATTTTAGATAAGATCTTTCAAGGTGCTTTTGTCTATCAGTCAGTGGAGCCACGTAACATGAGAAGATTTTTTGTTTTGCTATCTGTTAGAAATAATTCTGTTAAAGCTTTGTTTTAAAACAGCATCATTTCTCCACAGAAACCAAACAAGCCCCTACAAAAACCCTAAAATACAACTTTCTCTCAAAACTCCCAAACTGGAGAAACCTTAAAATCCAACTGTTTACATATAGATGATTACATATGTAGCTTATATATGTGAATTATCCATATTTTTTTTCTATTATGACAGCCATTCAATAAGTGAAAACACATTAGTAGCATCTCCAATATGTGACAAATACATATTCTGGGTGTAGTTTTTTATGTTGCTCACATTATCAAATAGTTTCCTTAAATTAACAATATTTTCCCTATTTCAGATTTTCTTGAGGTGAGGTATTAAATATAAAATACTCTCACAGAACCAGCAATTTCTTTTTAATTGAAATATATTATGTACAGGATATGTGACTCACAAGATAGTCATACAGAAGGGGTTATGGTAGGTTTAGCAACTTCCACAATTTCTAAGAAAACAGACATGTGTATAGAAAGTTTTTTATTTAGGACAGTACTTACAGAAGACAAGGAACTATGAACTGTTACAGAGAATATTTAGACATAGGTACAGTACTGAGAAGAATGCTAGAAATGCAAGAGGAAAGGTAACAGAAAAAATGAGAGCTGGAAATAGTACAAGAAATTGGTGAGGAATACAGAGGACTGACATATAAACAAAATTAAAGCTTTCCTTATGAACTGTTGTCTTCAGAAAATGGGTTGATGGATCTAGAGCATAACAAACCAAACACATAAGAGACCCTTGACTGGACACTAAACCTTGTCTACCAGATGAAATTTTAAGTTTTATGTTTCCTGAAAACTTGTTCCCATAATTTATAAGCACAAGGAAATGTTACAGGTTTCAGAAGGACTGTATTTATGACCTGTTCTGCCACAGGTGCTGGTACAGTTTTCTCTTCTCAATGTCACAGAAAGACTTGAAGCCCATGTTGCCGAGGTGACCAAAACACCTCTTAGTGGTACCAAATATGTAACATAGCTTCCTTATGGCAATGAAATATCTACTATCACTATAATTCTGTTATTCCAATCACTTCACAGATAAGAGTTTGAAAAACATGTATTAGCTAAAATCTTTGACTATATGTACATCTATAAAAATGTTAACATATATCTATGTATATACTTAAATATATAATCTGCATAGTGTAAAATCTGCCATAACATATATCTGTACCACACTCTTATTCATCAGGAGGTGTAACTATGAAATGGGAGCCAACTATGTCAAACCAGACTAGGCATTTATATGGACCAACTGATTTCTAAATTCCTAATCTTTTGATGGTAATGTGACCTTAGATATCTGTTTTTACATTTCCAGATGACTTCCAACAGCTGTGTGAGACTTCCAGATGATAAAAGACACGTGTCAGTCAAAAAAAAAAAGAAATATATCTAGGGAAAGATATCTAGGGAATTTCAACTCTTTTCTAGACCTCTGAGTCTGAACTAGTCAGACTGGATTCACAGCAGATGAAGGCTCTAGAGAACAGTCACATTAAGAGCAGCAGAGGGACCTAAGGTTGTTTATCCTGGAGAAACAGAGAAACCTGTTATTTGCAACTGCTTTTTGCAACTATCTGAAAGGAGGTTGTAGTGAGGTGGGGGTCAGTTTCTTTTCCAAGTAAGAAGTGATCAACAAGAGCCTTCATTTGTGCCAGGGGACGTTTCGATTGGATATCAGGAAAAATTTCTTCACTGAAACAGTTGTCAAGCATTGGTCTAGGCTGCCCAGGGAAGTGGTTGTGTCCTCATTCCTGGAGGTATTTAAATACAAGTCGCAGTGGCATTTCAGGACATGTTTCTATGGTGGGTGTGCCAGTGCAGGGTTAATGGTTCAACTTGATGATCTAAGGGTCTTTTCCAGCATAAATGGCTCTATAATTCTATGAATTTACAACCAATGGAGAGAGGTAGCTGCCTCTAGAAGTTTAAATTGAGGTACGTCAAAATGATATTTGTGATGTGCAGCTGACGTCAATAATGTGAGGATGTGACTTGATATGCTGATCCACCAAGTGCCCAGGTGAGAGCCCTGGTCCCTCCAATAGCTACCTTCCAATTCATGCATTTGACATTTTTCTATAAAAATGTAGGAACTGAAAGAGGAATAGTGAATTATCAGATATTATTCTTATGTGAAGCCAAGGCACATCTGGCACACAAACTCAAACATGCACAGGATTTCAGAGTTGTTCCCTCTGTAGCTGAAATTTAACTATAGGTTTAGACACTGAAATAACTTTCCTAGTCATGCTTCTAACTCTGACTCCTATAATGTTTCATACGTGACTGATTTGAAATAGAAAGGTAAGTTTAAATGCCAAAAATAAAGATAATGAATGCATCTTAAGTGTAATTCATGTCAAAAAAATATTTTGGACGTTGTGAGTTGGCAATTTTGTCAAGTTAAACTTTTCTTTATACATATCTCATGCAAATTTCTGATTTTGCTTCTAACATCTGTTGGAAACAGGAAGGTAAGATATTGCTTTTTCCTTGTATTAACTCTTGTTATATTGACTTTTTTAAATGCTTGACCTTTACTACTGCAACTATTCCAGCTTTGTATTTACATTTCTGTGGGTAATAAGCAGACATCGCATCTTCATATATCCGAAGGTAAGCATAAACTGCTGTTTGGTTTGAAAATAAAGGGAAAGAAAAAAAAAAAGAAGAAATCCTTTTAGCTTCTATACCCTCAGGCTTTAGAAATCAGAATTAACAAAGCTTTTACCCATTTGAGAAATGCCTAGTGCCTCACAAACTGAAAGGATGTCAATTAAGTGCTCATGTGCCTCTAGTAACCGTATTAAACTGAGAAAGGAAAAATAATCTTTACAGAAAATGTATACTTTTCTTTTTCTAACATCCACCCTTGGCTACAGCATATCTTGATGGAACTCTATTTACACAAATGTATTGTATGAATACAAATTTGATCACCCTAGAATGCAGAGCAGAAGTGTGGTAAAAGGTCCTGCAGAATTGCTTACCTAGAAATGCAGATTAAGGAGTTGGACACAAGGCTCCTCCATGACCTTTCCTCCCTGTTCCTATTTGATGATCCAGCTGTATGGACATAGGAGTGCCCAGCTGCATGCCTCCTTGATAAGAGAGAAGTATGTCTCTCAAGGCTCAGGGGAGGGTCAGAACATGACAGGACTCTGGACATCTTTGGCCACTGTGAATTACAGCAGGTGAGTTTGACATGAGTTACCTTTCCTCATGCCTCAGAATGAGACCAGTATTCACCTTGACTGCACACCTGTTGTGTGCAGCTTTGGTCAGCACCATGTAAGAAAGATATGAAGTTATTAGAGTGTCCAAAGAAGGGCAGTGAGGATGGTGAAGGGGCTGGGGGGGAGAAGTATGAGGAGTGACTGAGGTCACTTGGTCTCTTCAGCCTGGAGGAGAATGAGAGGAGACCTCAGGGCAGTCTGCAACTTTCTCATGAGGGGAAGAGGAGGCGCAGATACTGGACACAAGGGAATGGCCTGAAGCTGTATTAAGGGAAGTTTAGGTTGGATATTAGAAAAAGTTGCCTGGGCACTGGAGCCCAGGGAAGTGGTCACAACACCAAGCCTGACAGAGTTCAAGAATCATTTGGACAGTGCTCTCAAGTACATGATGTGACTCTTGGAGGTGCCCTGTGCAGGGCCAAGAGTTGGACTTACTGGTCATTGTGGGTGCCCTCAAACTCAACATATTCTCTGGGGGATTTTGAAGCTTGACTGGGGACAACTGCAAATTTTCATTATCCCATCTTAAGTTTTCTTGGGATGTACATCAGGCGTAACTTTACTCATAAATTCAGGTCCATCATATTATAAACAGTTTTAAGGCTAAGATAACAGAAGTCTTTTTTTTTAATGAAATACTTTATAAGATTTTAAAATTCAAACAGCTATCTCAGCTATTTGAATAGTGAAGATCAAAAACCTGTATCCATGCTGCTTTTTTAATTAAAATTTTACCCAAAGGAAAACAGCATTCAACAGTATGCCAGTTTCCTCTCTCCAGAAATTGTATAGTGAATTGTTTGCACATACCATAAGGTGCCCCAGCGTCTTGGGTTTTCATATGGTAACTGACTGATCTCTTTTTCCTGCTGTTATGCTTTTGACCTGAATTAATTGATATTAGTAATAGCATTCAGACTCTACTGATTACCTAAACAGGTAGCAAAAACAAAAATGTGAAGGACAAGGTCATAATGTGCATTCACTTGCAGACAATGTGTCATTGGTTTAATGTCACTCAGGAAGAAAACTCACTGGATTCTAAAATATGAAAACTATTTCGGGGAACACTAAAACACTAATTTTTGTCTATGGGTGCCACACTAAACCAAATGTAGTTTAACATTAGCAACAGCTATGCAAACAAAGCAGTTTTAAGTTTGAAAATACTAAATAACTCTTTTTTAATGTCTCTATATGACATAAAACATATCTTACAGTGTCCAGATAATCTTCATTTCAAAACACAAAAAGGTTCAAGAAATTAAACTAACAGGAAATGGGAGATTTTGTTTAAAAATTTTCTCATTGCACATATGTTCATTAAAATCATTCCATTTATGACAAATGTAAAAGTATTTGAAACTGCCTTTAGAGGTATTACAAAAAGCATGATTCTGGCTAAATCTCAGTCTGCCATTTTTATTATAATGTTAAACATTTGTTTCTTCACATAATGTAAATCCTTTATCTGTTTCTCTCTGAAGTCTATGTTTTCAACATAAGTAATGGAAAAGTTCTACTAAAGACACTTCTAGAATGGTCGCTGAGTTGGTAGCAAGAGGATGATTATGAGACTGAAATAAAAGGCAAATAAACAATGAGAAAAGAAAGTGCAGGGTAGAAATGAACAATTAAGGCAAAAAGAAAGCAAGTGAGTGGGACCCCACAAAAAGGAGAAAGCTAAAAAGGATTAGAAAAAATATTGAAGACCATATCAATTAATAAGTACTAAGAATGATACTTTGCCATGAAACAGAAAGACTATATAGCTATTTAAATAGTCCCCTGTTCCTCATTTGTTTCTGTTGCCTCATCTTTATAATATGTTTTGGCTTTTATTTTTCCTTAAACTTCCACAGAAGACTTCCACCGTTTTCTGTATATATTAATTTTATACATTAAGTTTTTACACCTGCTGTCCTTCCTCCTTTGTTATTTCTCTATATTTCTCTCATTTTCTACTCTAATTTTCTTCATGTGATCTACAATATAATTTACTTTTTCATAGCAACATAATTTACCTTTTTCATATAATTTTACATCTTAAGTGTTTGACATTATTAAGTTAGAATTCCAAAGAAATACAGGCATTATTATAAAAGTCTTTAAAATAATAATCATAATGACATTTGTGGTTTTCCCTCCAGATGCCTAATTTCTTAATTTGCCTCAAATGTCTACGGTAGATGTTCTCTAAATCCTACCTTTCTTAATGAATTATTCCATAATTAGAATCTCTAAACATTTACATTAAAAACTGAATGTTGGAAAAACATGGATTTTAAGACTCACAGAAAGTCTTGGCCACTTATCAAAGAAGCTGCAACAGGAATTTTTGAACTTTTATTACAAATGGCTTTGTATTCATAGGAAAAATAATCACAAATCAATTTAAGAGGAAGAAGTGAAAAAGCCTGTTTATCTTGTTTTCCTTTTCTTTTCTTTATACCTTAACAGGAACCTTACTGGTGGGGGCTCAAATCCCCTGGAAAACAAATCCAGACCCAGTTTCAGAAGGAATAGGAGCAAATGTGCAGTGCAACACTGGAAGTCCCTAATGCTGTATTAATAGTTACAAGAGTGGGTAAGTTACTTACAGTTACTTGCTCCACCACATATGACAACACTAATTACTGTTCAGATAGATGGTATTTTTGCACAAAGGATCTTTCACTTATTGAATCCATAAATAAATAGACATGCCCAGGGCACACGAAAGTAAACTCTGACATTGTAATAAAACTAGCAGAAGAAAAGCACACTTGACATTTAAATTGCCTTGAAAGATCTGTTTAAACCAAAATACATAGAAAAGACCCCAAACCTTAAGAAAGGAACTTTAGTGTTCACTGCTTTGTCACTGGAGGACACAAATATTTATTATTCTTTTTTTACATGGTTACAGAAAGAAGAAAAATAAAATCAGGCTGGTTTCCTGGGAAAATTAAGTGATGACGGTATTTGAGACAAAGATCTATGCCTGCTGTCACCAGGGAAGATGCAGCTTGGGGATAAACACATGAAAGCCATATTTCATTACAATATTCTTACTTTTTTGCAGAACTTTTGCTGATGAACAGTTATTCCATTAAGAGAAACATCCTTTTGTCCTTTCATGTGATCTAGGAAAGTCCTAACAAAATTAGAAATTGGGGGAGTTCTGAAAATAATTTTGCAGTTTAACCATAACTACAATATCCTGTGACTGGATAATTGGGGTTCCAGTGGAAAGACTAATCGATGCAAATTCATCAGTGTAACAATGAGAGGAGTTTGTAAGCCTGGATGAAGGTAGCTCCTGCTCACTCTCATAGCTGATAACTGCTAAGATGAAATGTATGTACTATTATCAAAGGGCACATTGCACACAAAGTTCAGCCAAAATTTAAAGATATGTAGGTCTACTTAAAGGATCGGAATTGCACTGAGATAATCTATATGTGGACATTGCAGCTAATACAACTAATCTACAAATGAGGATTCAATTCCTTGGATTCATTCTGACTAACAGACTCACCTGTGCACTGCTAATGGCCTGGCCCTGTGCAATAGGAAAACAGCAACAGTCCAAGCTAGAGTCACTGTGCTCCCATTTAAATGAGGGGATGAAGAGGGCATATGTTAGAGCTTGTCTTGCATGTCTCTTTATTAAAGTAAAAAAAAAACTAACAAAACCTCATGGTTTGTTGTTGTGTGGTTTTTTGGTTTTTTGGGTTTCTTTTTTTTTTTTTTTTTTTTTTTTTTTTTTTGTGTGGGAAGAGGCAATCAGGGCAGGGCACTGCTATGTTTCTATTGGAGGAAGATTTTTGTTAAATAAAAAACTTAGATAGGAGAAAAGTGATAGTGGCACATTTACAAACTGTATATACACCAGTGTTCCAAGACTGAGCAAAGCTATGCAACATTACCTGTAGGGTGGAAAAAGAGAAGCTTCTGTGTATGAGGAGATATTGTGTTTTTATATACACCATACATCTTAACAGCTGCCCACAGAGAACTATCTAAGTGATGTTTTGCTCTAAACTTTAGTTGAAAATAGGTACCCAAAGGATAAAATATATGTATATTTTGTTGTGTTGAGATTCTACACATCCAAAATATGCATTAAATATTTCTTCTCTGATCAAATATATTTGTTTAAAAGATTGGGCTTTTTTACTGCTGGGTTGAACCATTTGCACTTTTAAGGACACTCACTTTCTCTGAAATTACAAGAATTGTCAAAGGCAAAATTTGTAGGACCCCCATTCACTGCAAAGAGTATAGTGACTCTATAGAAACATTCTTACTCCAGGACATCCTAAGATTTATGAAGACTTGTTTCTTAATTAACAGGGTGAATTTTGAACATAGTGTGTGACATTGGTCAGGCAAGCCCTGTCAACATCAATGGGAGTAAAAGATCTTAGCATAGCTTTGAAATTTTACCTCTAACTAATATCAAAAGAGCTTTATTCCCGATCAGATACTGCATAGCATGCATAAAATCAGATTATTTGAAATATTCTTTCTTAATCAAAGTTTTCATAATGTATTTCTTACACTAGAACAATATAAGATTTTGCTTATAAACAACTTGGAGCCATTTAGTACCTTTCCATGTATCTTTTTCTCCTTTTCCAAGATAAGGAATGCAATATACCTTGCATAATGTTTTACTAACTATTATCTGGAAAAGCAGAAAGAGGGAAGTTTGTCAGACAATGAAAAAAAACAGTTGTGCTGGAGGTATATGTGAAAACGTTTCTAAGCATAATATATTTATAAAAGGTTAAGAGTGGAATAAAATCATATTTTAAAATTTTTTTAAGGTGCTATACCTTTTTAGGTAACTATTTTTAATATTTAGCTAAGATGACCTCTCTACATAGGGGTGGTAACTTCAGATGGCTTTGAAAATGACTTTTGATGGAAATTTTGATTGTCCACACTGAAAATTCAGTTTTTATTAGGCATTTTGGTTTAGAGAAATTGATCTGGTCACTCAAAATTGTCAATGGCATATATTAGATTAGATTACATATATAATTAGATTATATTAGATTAACTAATATGCTATCTGCTAATGACCAGTGAATTTTGGTCTAATGACTGAGATCTAAGAGAATTTTTTTTCATGGGCATGTGGTAAAGTATACTTCCACTGATATTTCAGTACCAAGGTTACACATGAATGAAGGAATTCCTTTTAAGGGAGTTATTAGATTAAAATATTTCTTGGCATTCCTGAAAACAATGTGCTCAAAGATGGAGTTATCAACTTCTCCAGGTAAGGGTGCAAAAATATAAGTAAATGTTCTGTGGGAAAATAATCAGGACAAGGAAGCTCTCCTACTTTGAAGAAAATTGGAATAATTTTTTCCAACTCAGTTATAATAAAACATGTCTCAGTTGTGTGCTGTTAGCAGGAGACAGATTCATAGTTAATGGCTGCTGACAAGAGGCAACTTGCTGCAATCACATGTAAGCATTCTCCCAAATTTACTTGAAGGTAGTTAGATTCTTTCCCTTGATTTTGACAGGCTTTGAATCAAGACTATGCAGATAAAATAACACAATAATGCACAAATTTCTCTTAGTTATGCTTTGTGAATATTTTTGTTTTGTACAGGTAGCCTATGCATATAGAATGTTGTTTTAGATCCTTGTTATCTGAGCTTGGCAAAAAATCAAATCACCCAACACAAACAGGTAAAACCAAAAATTCCCAAATAATTTGGTCCCTCAAAACTTTATAAATGTCAAAAATTACTTAATTTGCCTGAAATGAACTCAAGCAGAAGCAATTCTGGCTTCCTGACATTGATTATATTAAGGAATCAAATTTTCATAGGGATTAACTGTTTATGATACTCTCAGACAAAGCTTTAAGCATTAACACAATCCCACTTAACTACAGGACTATGTGTCATTTTCCCTTTGATGGATTTGGATTTAGATGACACTCAATATATCTTTTACATAAATTTTATGAAGGAAAACTCTTTTCTATTTGTGAATAATTCCTTTTGTTTTTATATAAAGCCACACACCTTTTCCTACTTCTCAACATAATTTGCCTTAATCTTCAAGTGAAATTTAGGTAGTGAAATTGAGGCAAATACAACATCTATAAATTTGGGCCAGCACTTTCACTATGAGTGTGGTTGTTTTGTTTTGTTTTGTTTTGTTTTCACAATTAACATTAATTATACATTTAAGTATAGAGTTTGATAGGAGCAACATCCCATCCATCCATCCATCCATCCATCCATCCATCCATCCATCCATCCATCCATCCATCCATCCATCCATCCATCCATCCATCCATCCTTTTTCATGTGCACACACACTCACACACAAGCACATACATATTTTTACACTGCACTGCATGCACAGAACAATATATTCTATATATTTTGTACACTTTACAGACACATCCTTGTATCAGCTGCATGGGGTCTCTGTGCAGAACGCTGGCACTGCCCGGTGCAGGAACCACTGAAGGACATGGCTGGGCCCCAAAGCAAAAGGTGATCCCCTAGGGTAAACAGGCTTAAGGAAGGACAAAAGACCACACAGAGGAGAGAAGAGTGAGAAATGAAAAAAAAAAGAAAATTGTGAGAAGAGAGAAAATTATTGTCAATTCAAATTTATTTTGAATGTGAGAAACTAAGTCAAAAACTGCAAGTATTTACATGAGCAAAAGATTACTTGGGGACATTGCAGAAGTTAAATATCTGGAAATATACATTTTCAAGGACAATTATTCCTGAAATCTATATACTTAGAAGAGGAAAATTATCCTTCACCTCAGATTAGTTAACTATATGTTACAGTAACTGTATTGATTTTATAGGAGAAAAAAGAAAATGTGGGGAAAAAAATTGCAATATCTTCTGTAACATGTGCCTCTTCTACAGAGAGTGAGAAAAGTTATACACTCTGATGTCCACTTCAGTCTGAAAAACTTAGTTTAGAATCCATGTGGTTTTTATGCACTGAAATGAAGTGAAATAACCCATTGGAACAACAGATGCCATCTATCTTCATATTTCCACTTACAGAAATTTTCCTTAACTAGTTCCAACTTCTGCATGTGATAATTTAGTTGTTAAAGTAGCTTGACTGTAAAGACAACTAAGTTTTCTTTCACTGCTGTATATTTCCAAACAAATATAAGGAAAAATCATTACAAGTTAGCAGAACATTTTTAGACAATCAAAAATCTGCAAGTAACTAAGGTCATGGTATTTTTCCCCATCATCCATACTATTAAATATGTGTAAAAAGAATCCAAACGCCTAAAAATTAACTCCACTCAATCTGGATTAGTAGTGATTTTATATAATAAATATTATAGAACAAGGTGTCCTAATCATTATAATATTATGAGGATATTCTTATCAATAGGGAATGTCATCAGTATTCACCTCATCTCTCTTAATAAGTATAGATTAACCAGAATAACTAAAAGAATTAACTTTTTAAATTGTTCATTCAAAAAGAATCCATTTAACTTGATGTACTGAACATCATCTCTTAGCTTGTTCTATGTGTCATACATGAATTTTTTTTAGTGGAGGGTGGTTTTTTTGTTTAATTGACTATTTTCAACATGTCTGAAACCTGTTACATTTCTTTGTGGTGGATAAGTTTACCCTGCTTTTAAGCAACTCTAAACTTGAGTGTTTCTGTCATTTTCTTCTTGCCAGGAAATTAAGCTCTGAAGTAAGCAACACCTTCCCATAACACTGGCCATGCTATGCATAAGCAAATACCCAATTTGAATTGAAGAGGGGGGGGGAGAAAAAGATAAGATGTTTTGAAACAACAGATAATCAATGCAGGAGTCTTCAATTCTCTCTGGGTTGTATAACATTGCAATATATTATCAGCCTCACTTAGCTATTTATTCTTCCCCAGAGTACACAAACTCCTGATTAATTTAGAAGTACTGTGAAAGTTATAGTTACCAAAACAACATGTGTTTAATATCTGACTCAACCACTTTAAGGTTGCTCCAAGAGATGTGAATGTAAAAGAAAATTAATCACATATAAAGATTTAAAACAAATCAGGGTTTTTTCAGCTTTCTCTGAAAACTGTGATGAAAAAAAGATCAAAGATATGTATAGAGAGTCTCTTCAGTCCAGAATATAGATGCATTGGGTCTAGGAAATAACAGAACAACATCTGTTGTGGCTGGATGTAGAGGTTGATTGAATTATGGGCTAGACTAGAAACAATAAAACAATGTAAAATTAAGTTCGCTGATATAAATATTTTATTTTTCCAAAGAAATAAAAGTGGATTCATGCTAGCAATGTTAGTATGAACATAGCCATCATATACTTCTCTCTACTTCTCTTCTCAACATAAGGAATATTGAAAAGGACCATTTTCTCAGCCTATTACAGAGGAGCCATTGGCATGACTCTGTTCCTAAGCAGATGTTAATTCTTTGGTATTATTAGCAGGTAAGAATTTCAGGCAATTTCGCTTAAATTTTTCTCGCAAAACTTTGTAAGAGAAATTTACAAATGGCCAATCCAAATCAAAATTCAGCACACAAAACAATAAAAAAAAAATCTCTTTTTTTAGAACAATACTTGGAAATACCTCCATCTTTAGTGGAATAGAAGGAATAACACAGGGATATGAGATAAACTAATTTAATTATAAATTATAACAAGGTGTAGCCTGAGTACAGCTCACTCCAGCCATTCCTAAAATCTCATGCTGATGTTCCTCTTGTGGAAGACAAAGACCAATGCAAAGTTTATTGGCATCCTCCTGGGCTATAAGTGCAAAACAGCAGTCTCCTTTTCCAGAAGGTTTTGCTTATCTAATCAAGATGTAGTAAAGCCTTTTTAGTTTATGTTCCAGACTGTAGGTGTATATTGCCTGAAATCACTTATTCTAGTGAAGCCTTTCATGTAGAAAACCCCAACCAAGTAATAATAAATATTAATCACATTACTAAAGAGAATAACTTTGAAATTCTTCACTGATATTTAATAATGATGATACTTGTGAAAATTTAGTGGAAAAATTACATTGATTTCTACAGCCATGTCCTGGTTTAGACAAACAAATATAAAAATAGAATATCTTCAAAGCACACATCTTCCTTCGAAGTAATTTGCTGCTAAATCACATCAGAACAGAAAGGTCCTAGCAGCCAATCTCAACAAATTTATTTGTGTTTCATTAATTTGAATCCCATGATTAGTGCCCTTAGTCTCCATTCAGCTGCAGCTCAAGCAAACAAGAGAGCAGAAAGGGTCTAGCCTTTCTAAAAGTCATAGTGCTGAGCCTCTTCATACACAGGCAAATATCACATTTCATAAATTATTGTGCCAAAACAAAGAAATGGTGGTTGATCTGAAAAAAAAACTAAACAAACAGAAGAAAGAAAAAGGTATGACTTACTTGCCTCATTTTTTGCATCCCTTATCTAAATTTCTATGCCTAAGATAAGAGTTTAATTTTGCTTTTTAGTGACTGGACAGAAATAAGAGGTTTTAAGGTGATTTCACTATGTATTGCTTGAATGACTACAGATATCTATAGTTTGTTTACATAAATGTGATTCAAGTTATCTGCAGACTGTTGGATTGGAAATATGGAGTAATAATAACCAAAATTAGAAATCATTCATTTGATAATCTAGCTAACACTTTGTCAAAGCACTTAGGATGATACATTTAATATATTAAATGTACAAGAAGTTGGCTTGGTGAGTTTTAGGATGTTTTGCATTTTATTGTTTGCCTTGGTATGAAAGTCAAAACTTGCTGTTCATTAAATGGGAATGAATGCCACTGAATACTGAAACCTCATAGATAATAATTTTGGAATAGTATTACTTTTCCCAGTATTGGTTCCTTCAGATTTTTTATAAACAAACCTACTCACCTGAAAGCCTGATTTGAATGAGGAGAGAAAAGAGAAAAAAATGAGAAAGTTTTGGAGAAAGTCTTAGTTTTAATAGGTGTTAGTTTGTGTTACTGTATGTCTTAGTGCACTGAAGACTCAGGTGGGACATTTGGAAACAGGCAGCAGCAACCACAAAGGGGCAATTGTTTTGAGTATTAACCATTAACATTTCAGTCTCTCACAATGGAATATATATTTTAGAAAAATCTTGAGTTCTTGATCCTCCAAAACAGACTCCTTTTTATCAGATAATTTACATTGCATATTTTAGAACTATGATTTTTTTTTTTTTTGTAATTATTTAATATATCTCAGACTTTAAATGGTTCTCCTTGTAGTTATAGGACTATTATTCCTTCTTGGACAAACACCTTCAGCCTCAATATCATTGTTATAAGGAACAACGTTGTGTAAAACACTTTATTTGAAAAATCAAAGAAATTTAGACTGAAGAAATATTTTTACATGGACTTTGAACAGAGGATATTTGAGTGACTTACAGAGAAGCATAACAGGTTTTTTTCAAAAGTGCAGAAATCACCATTACATAGGGTCAAAACTTTGGAATATATTTGTCAAAATTGGTAAATAATTTCTCTTCCCTGAGGCAAAACATACCTATACCACATGGACCTGTATTTCAGCTGGAGTTTTGTTGCAGCCTGAATAGCTGTTAGTAAATTCCAGGGTAAGGAAGCAAAAAGGGCCTTTGCATGGGGCTCCGGGATGTGGGAACAGGGGAAGGAGCCAATGGGGTCTCAACAGCTTTTTGGGGGAAGCTTCTTGTGTCTCCCCAACACAGGGGATGCCCCCCAGAGTCTCTACAGTGTTTCAAACATGAATCAGGTTGATATAAATAAATGATAGCTTTGTGGTAGACCTAGAAAAGAAGCTTTACATATTCTCTCCTGTACCTAATGTGACAGGGAACCAACAGGTTTTTGGTAAGGAGCATACTTATTTAGCTCATGGGAGATAAAGCCGGATGCACCCAGCCTTGTAATATTCTGAAAATTCTTTATAGTAAACCTAATGAAATATTGCAACTGTTTACCAAGAGACTGTTTACAAAAGACTTCCTTACAGACTGATATAGTTTAACAGCTTCAAAAATTTTTTTAGAAACTCCAACTCCAGACAGTTTTGCATTTTCTGTTATGTTGGACATACCAGACCTTCTAAAGCGTTGTAGTCATGTGTGTTCCCTTCCACAGATCTGTGAAGCACAAATACCTTTAAACTGTTTTAATCTCAAAGTCTTATGTAATGATAGATATTATAATTGCATCTCATCCATCAGGGATTTTTCTTTATATACTTTTCTCCCTCACAGAGTAATTTGTTGATATATTCTCAGATTTAGGGATTATGCTGTCTGTCTTTGAACAATTGGATTTGGACCACAACAAGACAAGAGCTGAATCAATAACGGGAATTAAAATTTATTTTATTTTTAATGTGTCTTGTGTGCAGGTGTGAAAATTACATTTGACATTGGAAAGATAGGCAGAGAGCTTGCTCCTCCTGGTACTGGAGGGACAATTTGTTCTTAAGGCGTTTATTTAGGTTACTTGATCAACTTCCTTGCAGCCAGGAGGCGTGGAAGAGGTTATGCATACATTAGGAAATTAAATGTGCCTCCAATACACAGACTGGTCCAGATCCACACTGCTGAACTCTCTTCACCAGTAAAGAGTAGCCACAGGCAAATTGCCTCCTGATGATGATCCCAAGCTGTGGAAACTGCCAGGTAAAGTCTGGAAATTGTGTAAGAGATTGCTAAATATCCTGGAGAAAAATCTGGGCTTCAAGCCACTCTAGCAGTTTGACAAGGATAGGCAATAACACTTTTGTGCTGGTGCTTAGAAACAGTTAAATTTGTTAGCATGGGTGTAGTTTCACTGTCTCCTGTTTCTTCCTGTGGTAATTGATTTTTTTAACATGGATATACTCTAAAACAAATCACAAAGTCCAACATGAACACAGCTGAGTAAAATGTAATGTTCTCTGATAGATAAGACAACAGCGTAGACCCAATGATCCTGTTTTGGCATTAACCATTATGGAATAGGTTTTTCAAGAATTAATCATCACACTTTACTGCTTTCTGTCACATATTCAAAGAACATAGAGAAATACATTAAAATGCTGCATCTCAGTTTGCCCTTTCTAAGACAATACTTCCTGACCTCACAAAAGCTCTGTGATGTTCATGCTCTGGCTTTTCAGAATTGTAGGAACAAGAGCTTCAAATTAGTGGTATAGCTGGTCATTTGAATGCAAATTCACAAGAACTACATACTCAAAACCTGTCTACAGCATTGCTTATCTGCCTTTATTGAGATGACTTTGACACCACTGGTCTTTATATTTGATGAGGCATGCTTCTCTTTAGGAATTCTAAAATGATGAGAAAAAAAAATACAAGCTAAAAATTCAGGACAAATGCTTCTAGCCTTTCATGGGTCAGTGCTACATATCAAATCAATGAAATGTTTGCTGAAAACCCATAGTAAATGGCAAATCAATTCACCAATCTCTTCAGCAATATTTTCATCCCAAGCCTATGCAGCCAAGTGATTAGGTACATACTCATTATTTTATGCCTATGATTTCAAGGAGTCAATGAGTGATGTCTCTTAATAATTTGAGAACACAAAAATAAAACCTTAGCCCAAGTCATTAATCTCTGGCAAAAATTGTGACTTCGCTGAAAAATCCAGAGAGCAGCTTAACAAGGTAGAGACCATCATGAGTTAGATGATGTAGCTTCTTTGACAATATTATGAAAAATATTTAGATAACAGTTACTTACATTTCTTCACAGCATGCTCTGGGAAAAAAATTAATTTGAGAACTTCTGAAAAATCTCAGTATTACCTAAGCAAACAAAATGCTTTTAATGTTTACCTGATAAACAAGCTAGATTATATATAGGTGAACTGACAGTTCACCTGTATATAGGTGAACTGTCATTGCAATGCATTTTGATAATGTCTAGTAACAATTACTTGGAAATTAATTATGTCTGAAATATCTAGGACTGCAAAGGACCTCCTGGGTAATGCAGTTTATTATTGCATGGCAGTCCATCCTTCCATCTTACAATATACTTCTAGTAAACATATCAAATTCTTAAAACTAACTAGCTATTTTATTTTCTAAGTTTTTTTTTCATTATTAAGCAGTTCCAAATTCCTCTTTCAATGAATAAAACCCCCTTTTTTTTTTCTTTCTTAAATCTATTCTTAATCCATTTAAATGCATTTTTTGCAACAGAACTTCATTGTTTAATTTTTTTCCAGAGAAACGTGTCTGAGCTACTGTTTAGAGTGGATTTTGGGCTGAGTCATACCCCATGTTTACATCACAGATGTTACAGAACTTAAAGGGAGGTGGTTGTTCATGTATTCTTCCATCTCCCGGAAGACTGCATTTTGAATCAAGCTTTCATGTGCAATGTCTGCATTCCTTTGCAATCTAAACCTCACTGAAATATGCCCACCATATGAATATGTCTTTTGTATCTGCAAGAACAGCTGTAATGCCAAGGTTCTTTTCAGCTCACCTAGTGTATTGTGTCCTACAGGTCTGGAGTTGCAGATAAACCAGTCTCCACTCTGCTAGTCCTCTCTGAAGCTGCTCTTCTTTGGCTCCCTCTTTTCCCTAGCACAGAAACTCTATGGAGTTCTCCAGAGAGATTTTCAAGAATGTCTTGATAAAGGTCTCACACAATTCCCATGTATCCTTTCACTGAAAAGATGAGGCACATTTATTTTGTAGCAAATTCAATGATCTTGTTGAAAAAATTGGATTTTTCAGCAGAAGGCCTTGTAATAGTGCCCACAGATGTCAAGAAGGGCATACATTTCTCCCAGAACTGCTCCTGAACTGAAGGATACCAAAAGACTCAAAAAGCAAACTAAATAAGAAATTATCCAAATGTGGGTGGGTTAGTATATATGTAGGATGACAATTTTTTTTTTTTTTAAGTCAAAGATTATAGAACAGGTTGCCCAAAGAGGTTGTGGAGTCTCCTTCTCTAGTTATTCAAAAGCTGCCTGGAGACTATCCTGAGTAACATGCTTTAGGAGCCCCAGCTTCAGCAGGGAGGTTAGATGAGATTACATCCTATGGTTACTTCTAATCTTACTTATTCTGTGATTCTGTGATTATCTCATCAGATTTTTATGTAAAATGAAGGACACTGAATGTATGTATTATGTTTGCATTTTGCCAGTGCCTTGTGCACCCATCAGTAATAAAAAAAAGTTGCTTATTCTCCTACAGAGCAAAAATTTTGTTTGTCTATTTTGTCTCTGTATTTCACCTCTCCACGTAAGATTTATTTAGCCTCTGTTGGAATATGGGGCTTGACCCTGGCTGGCAACTAAGCACCCACCAGCCATTTGCTTACTCCCTGCCCTGTCACAGAATGGGGAGAGAAAAAGAAGAACAAAAGGCAGAAAAACTCATTGGTCATGATTAAAGTCATTTAATATGTGAAAGAAAGGGAAGAAGAAGCCCAACAAACAAACAGTGCAAAGGCAGTGCTCACCACCTACTACTAGAAAACAGTGCCCTAATAGTCCTCAGCAGTGGACTACTTTGGAAAAACTGTGCCCCAAGTTTTGTTGCTGAATATGTTGTTATATGGC
This sequence comes from Serinus canaria, assembly GCF_022539315.1. Taxonomy (NCBI): domain Eukaryota; kingdom Metazoa; phylum Chordata; class Aves; order Passeriformes; family Fringillidae; genus Serinus; species Serinus canaria. The sequence goes on from NC_066313.1 coordinate 63,389,763, forward strand.
ATGGAAGAGCAATTTGTTAAATTTGTCTTAATTGTCTTATCTCCCATCTCCCATCTCCTACCTGAACTACTAACTGGGGGGACAGAGTGAGAAACAAAGTAGGTCTTGATGCTGTGCCAGCACTTTTCAGTAGTAGCTAAAACATCAGTGTGTTATCAACACTTTTAGTCACAATTTAAAACACAACACCATACAGACTGCTATATGAAAGTTAACTCTACCTCAGCCAGAGACGCTACAGGGGAAAATTTTGTTTTGTCATTGCATTTATTCTCTCTTCATAGTCTATAATTCCTCTCAAAATTTCACTTTTAGTAGCATCATTTTTTATAGAGTTCATAACAAATTCTTTATTCTATCCCTAGTATATTTAATTTGTTTCTTTGCTGCTCACTGAAATGAAGTTATTTTTTCTACTGGTTACCTGTAACAATTCCTGAGAAAAAGCATTCTTCTACCTTGTAGATTTCACTAGAGCTTCCTTCTGTTCTTTGGACTTTTTTTATGAGAGTATTCATTCCAAGTGGAAGTAGCCCAAGCCCATTTTACTTTCTGTTAGTTCCCTCTTCCTACTAGGTGTTATCTATTAAAAAAATTTTCTCCAATTGGTAATAAACCTAAACAGTTCATTACTGCCATGCATTTTCTGAAGAGAGAGAGACAACATGCAAGTAGTGTGCAAGTCCACAAAACTTCCTCTCTTTTCTCTCAGAAAAGGGTGCTGAAGTGGTGCACTAGAAATTATAATAAATATAAACAAGAGAGAGTCAGATGAAACTGGCATAAAAGTTGCGAAGTTCTTTTTAAAAAGTCTGAATTTTGTGAGTATTTGAAAATCATTTTTCCTCAGAACAGTCTAATTTAATGATCAAAGTCAGCTAGAGAATACTGTATGCAAACAAAGTCCCTATCTGAATTTTTAAGCCATAGTAAATTTTTCTTTCTCTTTTTCCTTTTGAATTCTGGATCTACATTCTCTCATTCTCTTTTAACAGTCATGCACAACTCCTGCTGTTTCATCTTGCTCGGTAATATTTTTGCTTACTCAGGTTTCTTTTGGGCTTACATTTTTGTGTAGCTGTCTTCTTTCCCACCTCTAATGATAGGATCATTCTTATCTCATTCATAAAAAATCTTCTGTCTGCTGTTCAGTGTTCTCATTTCAGATGTAGTAGGTTGTCTTGTTCTCCACAGTTTTAATCCTTGGGACTAGCATTGTAGTAACTTGGCATCTGCTTGCTTTGTGCACAAAGTTTAATCTCTCTTTCAGCTTTGAAGCTCTGCACAGTCCTGATCTTGCTCACACCTCCACACTCATTCACCTCTGGATCTTTTCACTCCATGCAGACAGCTTTCTTAAATCTTTCCAGTCAATTCTCCACATAGTGTCTGCATGCCTTTTGTGTCTGCTCCCTTAGATGTGGGAGAGAAGCTATCTTTTAATGAGCCAATTTACTAGATATTTTCACTCACTTTTCTTTCCAGTTAGAAAAAAAAAAAAACCACAAAAAAACCATTTTGATAGAAAAAAAAAAACAGTTTTCATATCTTAAAATATAATTTAATATAATTTATCAACAAAAGCATTTTTGAATCCTCTACTGCAATGCAGTTAAAGAAATTAGGTTAAACAAAATAGAGTAACCTAAACGAGAAGGGACTGTCTATAAAGAACAGGTTGCTGGGAAGTTTTAGATGCATAAGACTACTTAAAACCTACTGACACATAATTCTCAGTAGCCAAGGTTTTTACAAAATTTGGCAGGAAAATATACTGCATATAATTCTAGAATGTGGAAGTTAATCCAAGCTCTTGAATCTGAGTACTATCATTAAGTATTTTTCAATTCTCTGTAGGGTTAAGATTTAAGAAAATGCTATCTCTTACATAAAAGAAAAGGAAAAAGAAAAAGAAAAAGAAAAGAAAGAAAAAGAAAAAGAAAAAGAAAAGAAAAAGAAAAAGAAAAAGAAAAAGAAAAAGAAAAAGAAAAGAAAAAGAAAAAGAAAAGAAAAGAAAAAGAAAGGAAAAGAAAATGAAGAAAAATTTAAGACCTGGGCACAGTCTCCCAGTCTGTGTGGTTGAAAATTTGAACCTGTGACACTCAAAATGGAAACCCTAGTGTGAGAAAGACATAGTCACATTTTTTTTCTGGAAATCCTCAATCAGTTGAATGTTTTCATTATGCCTAATCTCTACCAGAATAGAGACATTAGGTACATCTAAAATTCCCTAAAAAAATTTAAAAATTCCTGCAATAATCCTTAATGGTCCCCTCCTCCACCTTGAACACAATAGATGTGCAGTAAATCTGGGTTTGGAAAGCAACTTCTAGTGTAATGGTTTTATTCTATAACTTTTTCTTTATCAAGAAGAACTTGACTTTTTAAATTTTTCTTTATCAAATGAGTGTAATCAAATGAAAGCTGGGACATTCCAGAGCCAAGGATTGAGTATTCTCATCTACTGTCAAGAATGGATGATTTCCATGAGCTTTTTTGAAAATTTTCAAATTTTCAAAATATTAGCTTCAACAAGGTCTCTGAAGTTCTATGTGATTAGCTTCAGGAGCAGGAAATGTTGTTCTGAAATTACTAAATTTTTGGTAGAGATATTAAGTGCAGTAGAAGGAATATGAGACTGTCAAATCATAAAGAGTAAAATGAAGAGTTTTATATGATGCAGGCAATCAAGCCTGAAGGATTCACGTCTTCGCCTGCATTATCTCCTAAATAATTTAGGCAGTTGTCCACTCAGAATTTTGAAGCTTATAAATGATGTTTTGATGCCACACTAGTATTTCTCCTGCATTTCATAGCTATTGAACATGCTTTTGTTTTTTTCATTTAATATTTACTGTCATCAGGGCAGGAATCTCTCTGTTGAAATCGCTAATGAAATCTAAACATTGACTCTAAAAGTTATCCTGGTTTGATACTTAATTCTACATTAAGCTGTGCTATTTGAAAGTTTTTTGGGGTTTTTTTTTTTTGGTTCTCATGTTTTCAAAATGTTCTCTAGATGAAACAATTCATACTTACAGGTGCCTTTTGCCACATACAATAAGTTCAATATTAAAAACCCTAAGGTATTAATGTTTGATACCCCAAAGGGTATGATCTTGTAATACTTTAATTGTGAGATATCTGAAGCAATCTTTACTTCAGAAATGGAAACATTTAGGAGGAAAATTTCATAGGAATTTGACAGTCATGATTTTAACATGCATGCAGGAAAAGTGAAGTCCAGAATATTAATGTTCCTCAGGAAGGAATGTGCAGGGGAAATTATTTAGTGAAAAGAATATGCTGGTTATTCCTCATTACATTTCAGTTGAAATCCTGTTCAAACTTGAATAAGGTTGTTTTTCCTTTGTCCTCCATATTGTTTTTGATATGGCTGAAAATTTAATGAAGTTGGCACACGGTCAGAAACATAATTTGCTATTTTTATTACTCTGTCAATATTGTGCATTAAGGTCCTCAGCAGCCTTCGATGAAAGTAAAAGAAGTCTTTAAACAAGCAACATAGCAATGCAAACAGGAAATGTCTAATGCATGTTTCTTAATGCCATAGCCTAGATTAAAGCTTTTGAAGTTGTCTCACTAATTAATTTGAAACTGTGATGAAAACAGAAAGTGCCTATAGATGTAAGGTTTCCAAGGCATTCTGATGAAAACTTTTCATGACAGAAGACCTTATTAGGTTTTGGCAAATGCTGTCTCTAATACCATGCATAGCATCCCAGAAATAAGGCCTGGCTTCTGTTCTGCCCTAGCAGGGATAGATTAAACCTAAACTTTTGGGTTTTGGACACTCAGACTGCAAAACAAAGCTTCTATGGAGAAGGCAAAAAGATGTTTAAATCTTACTTTTATTTTCTGTCTGAAATCCTATTTTACATTTTATATATAATAGATTGGAAATTAACTCTTTGGTCATCAACACTGCATTGCTTAATAGAAAAGTCAGGAGATCTCTAGTTTTGGAATAAGTAGTTATTATTTAATCATTTTTTCCAATTTTTTTTCTTTAATTGAGCTCTGAGTGTGAATATGCTTCATAAAATCTCAACAGATCCTTCAACAGCAGCAATGTAACCTTTTGCAACTACATATTTTTATACAGAAGTTACATCAACAAATAAATATGTCAAACTAAATAGATGATGCAAAGTGTTACCTACTTTAAATATTGAAATATATTATCTCAATAAATCTGGCACAGAAAAGAGAGTAACTCTGTTGCAAATTGATCCAAATACTGAGTTTCACTTGAGAATAAATTAGTCTTCATTCTCTGTCAGAGAAAAATGGATGCATAAACAGATGAATATTCCCTCCTCCCCCCACCCCAAAACAGTCTGATCACAAATTGTCAAGTTTCTGTGTGTGATACTCCATGAAAAGAACTGGAACCAAGCCAATGGATTTGTTCATGTTTGTGTGTATCTGTGGGCATGCATGCAGTGGTGGGGAGAGGGGTATGTGTGTGGGTGAGGGAATAACTCCCTCTGGATCGTACTCATAACCTGAAAGTCCTTTTTTAACTGCAGTTTTGAATCTGATTGCGTAAAAAGGAAGCATTCAGAAACCTTCCAAAAAGTATTTCACAAACAGAGAAAAAAAGGAAAGATATGTCAAAATGCTGAAGCAAATCATGATGAAGCTGTGGACATTGAGTAAGTAACATGAGGAGAGGCTGAGTTAGATGGGTTAGGCTGGAGAAGAGAAGGCAGAGATTAGTCTTAATTGGAGTTTTACACTCCTAAAGCAGTACTGTAGCACACACACTCAGTGTCCTTTCAGAGAGGCTCAGAGGAAGGACAAAAAGCTACAGTCACAGGTTCAAGCATGAGGGAAAAAAAGAAGTTTCTCAATGAGAGTGTTTAAGTACGGTGCAGGTTGCACACATGTGCAATCACTGACCTTAGAGACAGCCACAATTCAGCTGGACAAACCACTTAGCAGATCAATTTAACTTCAAAGTTTGCCATCCTCTGAGCAGGAGCAGGACTAGATGATTTCAGAATTCTCCTGCAACTTTATTTTTGTATGATTCCATTAAAAAATACTTTTATATCAAAAAGAAAGAATCCTGGAACATGCCAATCCAGACTTCTCCTCTGTTAATATGTATGGTATGTAGATGTGCATGTTGACAAGGATGAGACAAAGAGGATCCACCTGCAAGCATACAGTTGACATACCTACAGCTGGAACAGATTCTGAGGGCAGTTTATGAATGTACTCTTGGTACAAACAGTCTCAAAAGCTGTTGGATGCAACCAGTTGATACCTTCATGTTCTTTAGTCAGGAAAATGTACTCTGGACATGCCACTTATGTTAATCCAAATACTGCATGTTCTAGTCTTGTTCTGCATGTCACTAGTCTTAAACACATCAGATGAGTTAAAGATTTTTCATTTTTTGAAAAGCTGCATGTGCAAGCTTGACTAGCTGACTTCCAGCTAGGAAGGTTTTTCTAAGATAATTTTCTTTATAATAGTTTTCCTGATCCCATTTCCTTAACAGACTGAGCTTTTACAAGGTTTATGGGAGCATTTGAGCTCTTGAACTGCTGACAGGCTCTTTGCATAAAGTAACAGTAAAGGTCCTTTTGTGTATATAACATCCAAATTTATCTCTTAAATTTCTGGAACTTCTCTGCACTACAACCCTCATATTTTATTTTGGTATATAATTTACATAAGGGGTGAAATAGTTTTAGCAGTTCAGATGCAGTTAAACCCCCAAATTCTTCCTGTTAGGATCAAAAGCAGGTTCTGAAATCTTATTTTACAAGTCTTTCCTATTTTCTATTTTTATTTATACTTTTAAGATAACATGCTTAAAATCATACACAGAAAGAGACAGTGAGATCTCAAAGAAGGCATAACTTGACTGCAATAAATAACACTAATTAATCTGGGTTATTCCACTGCAGTTATATAAATGGTCTCAAAGAAGAGTTGCCATAATTTGATCACACTACAGCAGGACCAGACATACTCTATCTTTTCTAAAAATAGACTAACCAAAAACTTGTGCAAAAATAAAGTCGCAATAGTTTGCTTGTTTGTTTTATTTACAGAGAGAACTGTGCTCTATTTAAATACTCTGTGAGAATCTGTTATATTGATTTTGCATTTGGCTTCCACTGCCCTGTTATTTTGTGTTACTTTCAATCTCTTTGTACTGATATCGCTATTAAAAACACATCAGAGCTAGAAAAATATCATGAAATGACCATGTTGCTGGACAGGATCATGAATAACTCCAATTTTCTGTCATCAGGCTAGAGTGAATAAAAGAAATTTAAGTTTGAATTCTCATAGTTGAAACAGTCAATTGAAAAAAGCAAATCCTTCTTAAGATACAAGAGAAAGGAGGAAAATTACTAGATAGATACTGTATGATGGGATATTCTCTTTTAAAGCCACTCTGTTATTACTCCTAAATGATAGCTGCAAACAGCATTGAAAAGAAGTCCATTTAGGTTGTTATAAAGATTGCAATGATGTGTAAAATAATCCCTTTTTAGGTAAGATTTGTAGTGTAAAGTAAAAGTACCTTAAACCAATGGAATGGAGATATTTCCTTCTGCAATATAGTAATTCAGAAAACCAGAAGCCAAATTAAATATTAGGGATTTTTTTCTTTCAATGAACTAATAAATATATTATTTAAAACTCTAAAGGCATTTTGAGTGAAAGTCATCATTAATAATAGCAGTGGCTTCTTGTTTTCTTCTATATTTATGCTCCTTGTTAAATAAGATGACAGAATACTAACCAACTGTATCCTAAACAAACTTGGTGAATAAGATATAGTGGAAGTGAAGCCACCACACTATCCTATATCTAGTCAGAGAAAAGACCAACTGAGTGAAAGGAACAATAAATATTCATGACCAACAAGAAAACAGAATTCCCTCACAAAAAGCTGCAAAATTCAAAACCCCAAACACTTGGAAAATAAAATTATACAACTTGCTTTAAGGTGAAACCTTATATAAGATATTCAAAGATTAAGGTCTGTAAAGATTATTTTTCTTGAGCAAAGTATATGACTATCTTCTTTGACTGTTATTTTTCTGTTCTGATTTTTCAGCCTACTTGCCCTCACAGTATGGTTTTACCCCAAGTCCAGTTGGAAAGGAAAAACATCTGAGTTTCACCTAAGACAGAAGAGAGGAGCTTCTTGGAGGTTTTTCTTAAATTGCTGGACAATCAAAAATGCTAAGAAAATAATTTTCATGTTTCAGGATTGGTTAGTCACTCGAGGCCGTGAGGATGAGAAGGAATTTTCCTATGTGAAAGAACTGTGATTAGTACTGGGGTTGTAAGCATGCTTTCCAAAACCTGTGATTTCTTTGTTCTCTAGTTCCATAAATTATAGGGATAAAGTCAATGTTGTCATGTAATTTCAGTATCAAGATTAAATGTGAAAAATATTTGGCAAGAAATTATATGTGTCTGCGAAGATTCAACTTACTAATCACTGAAATACCTTGCAAGAAAAACCAAAGTGAACTGTTCACTTAGGTTTTTTTCTGCTTTAAATGTACAGTATGTTTAAGTGCAAATCAGATATTTTTCCTAAAAAGAATATAAATTTTTCAGTATAGAAGTCAAATAATTATGTTAACTCAACAATGGAAAATTCTTACTGGAAGCAAATAAAAATAGCTATTAGCATAACACATAATAGCATAATTGTGAAGAGGGAGAGGATGAAGCAGAATAATTATTGGCAGTGCTTGAGATGTTTCTGAGGCACTGTTAAAGATATTAATTTAAATCTTTAAAAAATCCCTGGTTCTATCAAGACCTATGGTCTATTCTGATGAACATATGGAGTGATGTTCAGCATAGGCATTCTAATCTCATTGGTTTTTAGGCAAAAATACCATATGGAAGGACCATATTGTGCTTAATCTCCTGAGTGTGATAGTAGGTAAAACCTTCACCCTATTACATAGTCTAATGTAACCAGACAGAGTAGAATCAAAACATATGCCAAGATTCTGCAAGTGTTTCAGAAATGCCTTTCTCTGAAGTTGCTGGTGATCTTGGATTTTTTTTTAATTAAAAAACCCACAAACAAACAAAAAAAAGAGCAGATAAAAGAGAGGAACTATTTTCACAATTTATAGTAGCTTTAAGGGAACAATATGAGTGGCCCTTATGTTGTATTGGCTAGTTGCTTGTCTAATCAGGTAATATACATCTCATAGCATGGGGGACGGAGAAGTTACAACATGCATGATTTAATTCAATCACAAATTTCAGACACAGATGGAATTTTTCAATAAATTGTCAGGTATTGTTTGGATAACTTCTGAATCAAATGAGTTTATTCATATCAGTATTTGTGTTATAGCTTGATGTAATCTGTATACATGTAAAAGTAGCTATCAAAATTTTTTGAGGTTATTAAAAGAGGTATTAAACAGAGTACTGACACAGAGATCATTTGTATCTCAAGCAAGCACAGAAAAGGTCACACAAATCGAACTTCTGGACAATTTGCATCCACTGGGGGTCAGTCATTCATAGACATGTTGGGTTTTTTTTTTTTGGTTTCATTTCTTTTGGTTTTGTTTTTTGTTTTGTTTTGTTTTTAATTTGTAATCTTTAAAATATATCACATAGGTAAACATCAAGTATATTTATGTAAGTCACCTGCATGCAGACTTAGCCTGAATAAACCAACATAAATGTACAGTGTTGTTGGGTCAGGTACATGTGATTTTTGTATATCTTTTTTTGAAAGTTAACAACTGGGGACAAAATAAGAGAAAAAATTCTCATACTGAACAAGTCCTGTACAGAAAATTGCAAATACCTTGATCTATTTCTTTCAGCTGTTAAAGCTTTATTGATGACATTCACAGTGGCATCACAGGTTGTGAACTAAGAACTCCTTTACTGTCAACACATTGGCTCTTATCTCTGATATACTCCTATGTTTGGAATGTATAAATTAGGCTACTAAAATGTGATTTCCTCCTACACTTTCTTTGCATTGAGAAAATACCTTCCAGAGCTGTTACATTTTATGTTTGCCCCTAGATTTCTAGATAGTCAGATGGAATACAGCAATGGCAGGGCTGTCAAAGTTTTAGGTATGATCTCCAGCCATCCCTTCCATCTCTAACTATTCCATAATTCCGTGATCTGCAAAATAACCTCCTGCTGGCTTTTACTGTGGCAGAGATATTTTTCTTCACAGTGGCTAGTGTGGGACCATGTTTTAGTTTAATGGTGAAAAGAGCATCAATTACCCAGCAATGGTTTAGCTATTGCTGGGCAGTGCTTACACAGAGTCAAGACCTCAGCCTCTCACCTCTCCTCATTAACGAGGCTGGGGATGCACAAGAATTTGGGAAGGGACACAGCTGGGATAGCTGACCCCAACTGACCAAAGGGATATTCCATATCCTATGACATCATGCTCAGCATACACAGCTGAGGAAAAAGGAGGAAGAGGGGAACGTTTGGAGTGATGGTGTTTGTCTTCCCAAGCCACTATTACATGTCATCCAGTGCTAATTTCTTGGAGACTGCTGAACACCTGACTGCCCATGGGAAGTGGAGAATTAATTCCTTGCACTGCTGGTGTGCACGACTTTGGCTTTATCCATTTAACTTTCTTTATCTCTACCCAATGGTTTTCTCAATTTTATCCTGATTGTCTTCCCCAGCCTGCTCGTGGGGCTTGGTTGCATCCGGGCATAAATCAGAAGAAAGTTGTGGATCTATAATGTAGTTTCTTATCAGAAGTAAGTGAAAGAAAAAGTTCACAACAGAAGAAGGAGAAAATCAAAGAGGCAAAAAACAGGCAGAATGAGCCTTTTCCCCCCAAAATTTTCAATTCTATTTTGAATGTCAATCTCTATACTGATGTCCAGCTTAAAAAAAAAAAACAAAAAAACCCCAACTTAATCAAATTACAAATCTTTCCTTTCTTCATGTAATTTATTAAAAAGGTACACCTATATCTTTGAGCTGGCATACCTCTATTTCTTCTTTTGCTGCTCCATCAACCTAGATTCAAATTGACTCCAGTTTCTCTTGAATTGGTTGAATTAGTATGAATATAATGGATTATTATGAATGTCACTGATATGTTTGGCTTACTTTTCTCTGGAATTTCCAGTTTAAAGGGATTCATTTTCACTAGTATGTACTATGTCCTATGTTCTATCTGCTATCCAAAGATTGATGGAATGATGAATTTTGCAAAATTACCCAACTGCATGTCTTACTTTTGTTTTTTCATAACTTTCTTTTTCTTTTTTTTTTTTTTCACTTTCCATCTGTAATTTCCCAGTTTGCCAAGTTGAGTATGTGCCAAAAATAGAGGATTTGTCTCTTGTTTAACTTCTCTTCATGTCCTGTTTGCAAGATTTTACTATTCTGTTTCTACTTCTGGGCAGTCAGCCAGCTACTGCACTGCTTTGCTCTGGCTTGACAACACTTACTAATTATGTGAAATACTCAACCCTCCAAGCCCACAAATGGGAAAGGAAAAGTTTCAGTAGCAAAGAATGCAAAAGCACTATAGGGCAAAGTATCTGGTCAATCAAAAAGGAAAACATTTTATATGAACTCATCTTGTGCAGTCCAGGATCATAAAACATGTCACTTCTTGTTGATTTTATTTTGATCATACCAGATGCTTCTGTTGCTTTTTTTCTGTTCTAGAATTAAAATATTCCTGAGTTTCTATTTCTTCCTCTTTCCCCAAAGTTAGTTTCTCTACTATCCATTATTGCTTCAATTTTTTTGAGGAATCAGGTTTTGGGGTTTTTTTATATTGCCCCAATTTCCTGATCTGTTTCTACTTTATGCAACAGATTTTTCATTGTATAAATTTCCTAAATGTTTCTCAAGAATGTGAAAAAAAAATTCTTCTGATGTCTTTGGGAGTGTTTTGATAGCAGGCATTGTAACCTGTTACATTATAGTTAACTAGAACTTTTTGGAGGGTAAATATATTAGACAATCACATGATTTTTTTTCCTTTTTGTTTTATGCCAACCCATCAGATACCTGGACAGTAATGGATCCTGGCCAAAACCACCCCATGCAGTGCCACAGGCTGGGGACAGAGTGGCTGGAAAAGTACACAGCAGCAAAGGACCTGGGGGTACTGACTGACAGCCAGTTAAGCATGAGCTGTGAGTTTACTCAGGCGTCCAAGAGGGCCAGTGGCATCCTGGCCTCTATCAGCAATAGTGCGGCCAGCAGGGCCAGGGCAGTGATTGTCCCCTTGTGCTCAGCACTGGGGGGCCAATCCTCAAATCCTGTGCCCAGTTCTGGGCCCCTCACCTCAAGAAGGACCCTGAGGTGCTGGAGTGTTCAGAGAAGCAATGATGCTGAGGAAGGGTCCAGAGAGCACATCTTGAGGAACAGCTGAGGGAGATGGTGTTGCTCAGCCTGGAGAAGATGAGGCTCAGGGAGGATCTTATCACACTCAACAGCTCCCTGAAAGGAGGCTGTACCCAGGTGGGAATTGCTCTCCACTCTCTTCAGGACAAGAGGATGCAGTCTTAAACTGTGCCAAGGAATGTGTAGGTTGGACATTAGGGAGAATTTCTTCACAGAAAGGGTAATTGGGCATTGGAATGGGCTGCCCAGGGGGGTGGTGGAGTGGCAGTCTCTGGAGGTGTTTAAGGAGAGGACAGATGTGGCACTGGCTGTGCTCTGGTCTTTTTAACATGGTGGTCTGTGGTCTCAGGTTGGACTTGATGATCTCAGAGGTCTTTTTCAACCTGATTGATTCTGTTATTCTTTGTGTGTGTGTGTGTGTGTGTGTGCATGAGAGAGAACATCTATGTATTCAGATCTTTGTGAAGCAGGCCCATCAGTGAAACTGCAGCAGTCCTAAAAAACATACTGAACAGAAAACTGAAGAAGAAACACTGAAGTTCACTATTTTATTCTGAAATTGGAAAATAATTACCAAATAATTTCTCCTATGTGTATTACAAGAAATGAGTCACCTCCTTGAAGATTCAGTTTTCAATATCACCTCTTTCAAGCCACACTGAAATTTACCTCTCACCAGACTGTTAGCTTTTCTCATTTTAAATAATATATATTAATCTTTTTTGACTTGCAGCTGCATTATGTACATCTGTGCAAGGTTGAATTTTGCCAATATTCAAAGTTAGAAACTTCGGCAATATAACACGCTGATTCTGGTGACTCAGTACTGTTCCCTCTGAATCAGAACTGACTCAGCACAGTGGGTCTGTTTAATTTTTGTATTGTTTAATTCATCTTCCTGTCCTGCTGGATTTTAGCATGCTGATTCTACACCTTGGCAGCCAGCCAATTTAAATCAATGGAAAAATAGGAAAAGAAAGCACAAAAAAGCCTTTAATGACTTTTGTTTCAGATCCATGGTTTGGGGAAATTGCTGATAAAGGTGCTTCCTGTCAAAGAACATGTTAATTCAAGGTCCCATCTATTTATGAGCATTAAAGATCTGAGAAGGCTTTTGGATCTTTTTTTCCTGTCAGTTATAAACAGTATTTATCTTTATGTTGAAGTAAAAATGAAACACACAATTTTGTTGCGCTGCAAGAGTTTTTTAATTCTATGCTATATCAGTGGTATGTTAATCTTATGTTATTAACTATTATTATTTTCTAAAAGGAAATGACAACATATTTATATCCTGAAATATCCTGATCACACTTAATATTTCTTAAGCCTCATTTATACAGGCTTAATAATATATACTTATCATTTTTATGTATGAAAGCGTAACATACCAACAAGTTGGTAAGTTTACCAACCGCTGGTAATCATCACAGAGTAGGTTCCTGATCCCATGCATGTGTAAATTACAGTCAGTATTCCTTGTACATATATGACAAAACCTACTGTTCTGCTTTTGTTCAGAAGGCCTGTGCCTTTTGAAAATGTGTAGTAAAGCCAAAGGGTCCAGTATGATGTGCATGCATATGTACCAACAAATTTTTAAACTTGCTTAAAAAGTCAAGGCTCGTGTACCAGACACACATACGCAGGATAAATAAGTTTCCCTAACCATAGTCATCACGTGAAACTTACCATCAAAAATCTCTTTTACAACTCAATTTTCTGTTTCTTGGAAGGTAATTCAGATAAGAAAAGATGTCCATGTTCCACCTAAAACAAGAAGAATTAGCGGTCTTCTAGTCAGTCTGTAGATATAATAGTGTACTGTCTAGGAAAATAGTTTTTAAATATTTTTCCTATGGTGCAACAATTCTGTAGAAAGAGATTGGCTCTTGAAAAGCCACCATGAAAACTAATTCAATTTAAGAATACTTTATTTTTTTCTGATTTGTTTGCTCCCACAATGCAGAAAGAATAAAATTTGTTCACTTATAGAAGTGCATGTGAACATTATCCAGTAACCCCTAAATGATGAGTTACCATTGCATTAAGTACTGAATACACACCCAGAATGGAGTATTTCAGTTAAACAAAATATCAAGAAATGGAGTTGTAATTCAAATAGTAAACTGTGCCTTCTGAATTCTCCCCTTGGTTCTTTCTAAATACTCTGAAATCATTTCCTGGAAGCAAGGATTTACACCCTCATATTAGTCTGGTTCTCTGTAATTTATATTTTCCTCAGGATAGTTCTATGTGATTTCTTTGGAAATGGATTTTCAATGGATATGGTTCCACTCTAGTAAAAGAAAACACACTCCTTTACCATGGTAGGAAGAGGAGGCAATCACATCCAAATATTATTTCTGTCATTACAGAAAGGAAGATTTAACATTTTAGATGAGAATTGATTGTAGCCATATATCTTATTCAAGCATTTCTTCAGTCAGTTTTGATCTCAGACAAAGGAGTGAAAGATCACATTATTAATGCACAGTGTCTCTCTCTGTTCACATTGTTCACACTTCTTTTGGGTTCCAGTTATATATAAAATTATTTTAAATTGAAGTATCGATAAGTTTTGAAATTAGATTTTAGAGAAAATATCCAGTTGCATTTGCAATATATAGCCAAATAAATTTATTAATATATGTTGATAGATTTGATTTTTGCAGGTGAAAAAAAAGCAGGCTTTATGAACCTTTCTATCACACAGCTATGAATGAAGATTGATTTGAAGAATTTTTAGAAAAAAAGATTAGAAGTTCAGTGAACATTTCAGTGTCTTAAAAGTAGCACAAACATTTCTGATATTTACTCATTATATTTGTCGTGAAGATTGACCTGAAAATTCTGCCAATTATAAAAATAACAGATATTGAAATGTAGTAGAGAGTGAAATCATAAACCAAAATTAGCAGTACCACTGCTTGTAAGTTTAAATTCTTCATTTGTTAATATTTTTTTTCTTGCCAAATTGAGTATATATTATTCTTCCTCAGTGAGTTAATGAGGTTGATGAAACTTCAAAGTTCATAAAGATATTCCAGTTGCACCATTTTTTAAATCATTGGCAGTTCTGAAAATGATTCTTAGGTCTCATTTTGTTCTGTTCATTTTATTTGTTCAAGAATTGAATTTATACAGAATTAGCCTGGCTTTGCACATTAAAGTCTTTAAGATAAATGCCCCAAGTCTTTAACATGAATTCAGAAGCTGAGCTCTCATTACCTGGAATTTATGAATGAAATCCCGTGAAGTCATATTGAGGAAAGCCAATTAATGTTTCTGAAGAATTTTAAACAAACATATATTTATGGTTTTTTATTAGATCTATTTTTTGAAGCATCATTTTTGCATTTTTCCAGATCCATGTGAGAAAAAGTTATTTTATCTCTATTATTACTGACTAACATATGGACTAAAAAATTCAGTAAAATATGAAAGAAATTTAAATTCAATATTCATTTTATCAAACACATCTACAATATATAAATGTGTATACATCAATATTAAAGAATAAATTTTATTTCAAGATGAAGGAAATCTCTCTTGCTTAAATTGTTTGTAGTTGTAAAGCTATTTTGCTAAGGAACAATTTGGAAATTTTCTCTTTCCCTTTTCATTTATCAGGTTGAAAAGGAGTATTGCAGTGTATCTTCAGACAATATTTCATATTTAGTCCCAAATTTTCTGTATAATATAGGCACAAATGCCTCATTGCAACTACCATCAAACTATTTCTAATCCATATATAAAAAATATTCAGGTCATGTTGATTTTTTGAGTTGACATACAATATATAATTAGGCATTTCCACAATTTTTTTTCTTTCCAACACATTCAAGACATTAAATTATGAGGAACATTTGTGGAATATCTCTTCCTTGTAGCATTTAGGTGGTCACACACAGGTCAGTTATAAATTCTTATGATTACTTTGTCAGAAAACACCCATAAAGCTGCAAGACAAGACTTTAAAATGCAGCCAGTCTTGCAACTTTACTGTTACTTCAGCTGATTCATAATGTAACATCAGTGTTTCATTTCCTGTTATTGTATTCCTGGAGAAGAAAACAGAAGATTGGGAAAGAAAAAGACACAGTGATAGATAAATTTGATGCCCTAGAAAGAAGGATCAACACCCTTCTGGGGTTGAATGAGGAGTACATGATGCAGATGCTGATGTGCTTTCACTTCTGACATTCTTACTGATAAGCAGCATGTAATACCAACAGGAAAAGACACAAAGTAAGAAAAGTTTTCTCTGAGCATGGCTTCTACTACACCTGAGCAGCAATTAGTTTCTTTGTGGGAAATACTTGACAGAAAAACTAAATATGGTCCTGTTTTACAATATTACCAAATGACAGCTGAGCATGCTTATGTGAATATGCATGTATATATTTTGAAAGTTTTGCTGGGATTTCATGGGGATTGGGTTTTTAAAGAAAACATTCTTTCCAATTGATTTAGACATGGTCTTAGGCATAAGAAATGCAGAAACAAATAAAATATAGGATCCAGAATTTTCTGGATCACAGAAGCCCTGAAGATTAAAGACTGAAGTTCACACTTAAGGCAGAAGAAAATTCAGAACTTCTTCTGTTAGGCCTCATTTATCTATTGCATTTCATTTCTTCTTCATTTCATATTTAATTCATTTCCAGATTACAATAGCCTCCATTTGTCTTGCTGATATGCAGTATAGAGATGGTCAAGCCAAGCAATTAGATGTCCCTATCCATTGGTCATCTGTCTTGGATGAGTAAGGTACCTACAGAAAAATTCACTTACACCTTTCTCAGAAGATCACAGAACCTGGATCTCTCATTTTTAAGTGCTGGTTGGGAGTACTTAAAACACAGATTCTAGTACTCTACGTGCTATTCAGTCTATGGCAATACATTGAATATGAAAAGACCATAAAAATATTTTCTTCTCACTTTGAAAAATGCATGCCAGAAAATGATCATAGCACAAGAGTTAAGAAATTTGAAAGTTGAAACCTCCTCCTGGTCACCTGATTTGCTCCTTTATAGGGAAAGAAACCCTAGAAGTAGTAAGCAAACTGCTCAATTGCATCTCAAAAAGCCCCAGGGATGGTACATCTACCATGTCCCTGGGAAGGCTCTTCCTGGTTGATGGTTTTCATTGTAAAAAAAATTCCTTTTTGAATTGAGATGAAACCTCTCTCAATACAACTTTTACCTGTATTTCCTTGTCTTTTTCATGTGATACCATGTGAAGAGAGAGACTCCATCTTCTTTGTAGCTAACATTTTTGTACTGGAAGACTGTGCCTTCTCTGGACGGAAAAGAAAGTTAATGGATTTAAACCAAAAAATTGCAGGTTCAGATTAGATATTAGGAAAAAATTCTTCACTATGATGGTGGTGAGGCACTTCAACAGGTTGCCCAGAGAAGTTATAGACATGTCAAACTTTTCTAGTGAAAGCTGCCCCTGCCCATGCCAGGGGAGTGAAACTAGGTGATCTTTAAGGTCCCTTCCAATCCAAAACATTTCATGATCCTGTCGTTCTTCAACATTTAGTCATAGGGCAGATCCTTCAGCCCTTTGATCGTCTTTCTGACTCATCATGGTCTTATTCTATTAAGACCAGAACGAAAATAATGCTGCTGCTATGGATGAAAATACACTGCTTAAAGTAGAATTACATATACAACTACCCAGCAAGCACAAGTGTTTGAAACATGCCTCTTGCCAAGATCTCTAATCTATGGAACCTAAATCCGTCTTTCCCTCATTGCTTGAGGATGTCTGACCAGCGTGTTGACTGCCTATAAAGACAATGGACATCATATACAGATATTGAATAATTGATTCCTTTAAGTACTCTTCAAAGAGCCCACTGCAAGCATTTTCAAAATCAAAGTCCTAGTCATTTATCAAAACAGAATCATATCCTTGTGTAGCTGTTTCTGTTGCAAAAGCCCTTAATGAATAAGACCTTGAATGTTTAAAAAAAAATTAATATGATTTATAGCAGTAATCCTCTTAAACACTCTAGTCTTTGTCAGCTTTCAACTAACAAGCTCAGTTATTAATGGCAGCAGTCTTACAACACTCAGGGATTACTGCCTAGGCCTGCTGACAATGCACTGCTAGTGACCAGTTTTCAAAGTGCAATCTGTTATTGTATTTCACAGTCAAATCAATGTTTAAAATTGCTTGAAGCATGATAACTTGCCTCTTCTAGCAAGCCCACTATTTTTTTAAAAAAACCAAACAACTGCATGGTTCCATTCTTTTTTCACTGTGGTTAAAGTTTATGATTAATACCACTGTAAGTTATCTGGAAACATTTTTCAGTTTGTGGTTTGACCAGGTAAACTTGAAAAGAATACTAAGCATAAAAAATAAATTTAACTTTAAAAAAAGGACAGACATGCCAGAAACCTGTCTGCCTTCTCTTAATTCTTAAGACAGAGTTTCTGACAAGCATACAGATTTGCCTTAATTATTTATTTATTTCTCTGAAAGTATTGTCATCTGTTTTAAATTTTTAATAGGTCTATTTAAATAAAGAGAAGTCTATTGGGATGATTATTTTATGTTTGAAAATCCTGAAGAGTTGTCTATTCAGAAAATGTAGATTTGCTGGTATTTGGTGTAACATCCCTTGTTAACAATGGAGAGAATTCCACAGAAAGATCTCTAAACATTGAAGTGTCTATGGCCAATGCAACAAAGGCTAATGAACATGACTAGTGCTCTATGAACTGTCTTTTTCACCCTGATCCTGGAGCCTCTGGAGTTTTCCAGACAGCTGCATTTCCTTTCTCCCCCAAAAATAAAACAAAACATGTCTCCATATCTTGTTCCAGTTTTGTTTACCCTCAATATTTGGCAGCATCAACCTACCTGCTATAGGCAAGTGAAAATTCTGAAAAAGATACATTGTCTGTTGTAAAGTCCCTTGATGATCAGCTGGTCTTCCCTATGTAGCAGTCACTAAAATCTTCAGAAAATGGTTATTAAGTCATGCATTTCATAAAGGAAGTTCAGCAAAAGGAGTATGTTATCCTTTATCCACTGACTTAGATAATGTTCTGGTCAGGATCTATATTCCTTTTGCATCTGATTTGAAGCAAATTGAAAATAATTCTATGATTAATATTAAGAAAGTAACATGACAGCATTTAGTACTAAAAAAGTGTAAAATCTTAAAAGCCCTGAGAATTTTAGCTGCATTGGCATTTTTTTTTTTCCGCTTGATATAGAGAATATGAGACATACTATAAGAGGATATAGTTAAAGGATGTTCTTCTGGCCAGGAAGTTGAATAAGCTGCAATATGATACAGGTGCATGGAGCATCAGGACGAGTAACAGAAAGCAATTGTGTTTTGATCCTGCAAGAATGGATGTCATTGTTAATTTTAAAATGAAAAATCCTATTCTGCTGAAAGAATTCAACTACTCATCACTATTTTAAGAGCTACTGGAATATTTCATCTTTACTGATTTAATGTATAACATTACATTGTATAAACATGCATTATATGTTATTGTAGTGATAAGTCTGTGAAAGAATTCTGGAGACTCTGAGGAAAAAAAAAAAAGACAGAAGATGTGTGGCAGATTATAGAAATACATTATTAGATATTGGCTTGAAAACACACAGGATGAAACCATTGTGATACTGATTTTCTATGTTTCTGTGGAAGAAAGAAGAATTCCACCTGGACAACAAAAGCCCCAAATGAATGCTTGTGATTTTTTTCTCTCTGCCAGCATAGCTTATAGGAAAAGGGGCTTTGTTCTTTGCTACACAGATGGTAAGAGAAAGAGAACTGAAGGCTCTGCAAGACATTTCACAGAGACATGTCTGACAGGTGATCAAATCATTGAACACTTCTCTCTGAAAAACAATGTTCAGATGTAGTTTAAGCATACACCCTATGACAGCAGGAACATACTTTTCTCTGTGTTGACATTCATTTTAATAATGGAAAAAGCAAGCAGAATTTCTGGCAATGACAACAACAACAACAAAGTATATGTTTTCATGTCTACGATACAGAACTCATCAATTAATGTATTTTTTACACTAAGAGATGACTATTTTAATAAGAAACTTTTAACTTTTGATAGCATATGAAAAACTAGTGACTCAGATGTGGAAACTGTACACTCTGTTTTGGAGGCAAATGGTCTTATTCAGTACTGGATTATAAATGTCGGTGAAATGCTATTAATGGTGTTAACATGATGGCTTCCTACTAAATCATGTCCTTGATATTCAGAGCTAAACACATAAACAACATTTCAAGGCTCCTGTCACTCAGAAGCACATTTCTGCAGAATATAAGCATATCTGTCACCCTGAGATGTACACAGAATTTTTTTAAACATGCAAGAACATGTGCCTAATTTTAACTCTCCATTGTCCAAAAATGACTGAAAGAGCCTCCAATATGTCATGAAAATTGTAATCTTAATCTCATACCTCAAATAAATAGATTACCAGAAATTATTTTCTTACAACTCTTGTGGCCTATATTTGTTGCTTTACTTCATGTTCAATATTAAGCATCACAAATGTCACATAACCGATTTTATATGTAGCAAGTGCATCTACCATAAATTTACAAAAGCTATTAGCGACAAATCTCTTAATGTGAACACTTAACCATTACTAACTTCTTATACTTTGTTGAAAAGCCTACAGGAAAAAAATATTGATTATTTAATTTCCTCTTCTAGTGAAAAAAAACATTTTATTCACTCTTTATAGTAGAACGAATCAGAAATTTTTTAAGAAGAATGAATTAATGGCAAGAACGTAAGACTAACATAAACACAAAAAAGCTATAACAAACAACAAAGCTATATCAGCCAACCTGTCTGTCTGCATGCCATGTATGTTTTTCAAAATTAAAAATCATTGCAAAGAAATGCTTTAGTGTATACTAGCTGAGGATTTAATCTTTCATGGAAGTTCCAAAACGTTTTCACATGTATGGTACTTCCTTAGAACTTTGATAGTTTGTATTTGTTAGTCTGTATTTTGTGAAGGAATTCTGTACAACCAGACAAGACAAGAACACAGTTGTTTAAATTGCCTCTGATGCAAATCAAGTGCTTTGCATCAAAACTGCTAGTTTTATCATGCTTTCTGGTGTCTTACACTAAGTGGTATTCTGCAATAGTTGGTGTTTTGTGCTTCACATAAAAACCACTTTCAATAAAAATATTGAAGTAAAATCTAACATGCATCTCAATATTGTAAAACACATGGACAGTGTAGTTGACAACTCTGACTCTATCAATGAAAACACAAACTTTATCACTGCCTCACTAAATTGGTATATATATATATGTTATTTTGATGTCTTTTTCCAAGCTTTGGTCATTACATTATTGACAGTTTGAGGACTAAGGAGTAAATATAGAAATACAAGGAATTATACCTCCTGGCTTCCCTCCTAGTTTCCTTTATTCATTATTGTTTCTAAAAATAAGAAAAGAATAATTCAGGGGATAATATGCCTTGTTCATTCAACATAAATAATTAATTAGCAAACATGTTTTAAACAAATGTGTGCCTTCTCTTAGGCAGTGAAAGAAGTATTAGCTGCAGAATTCTAGCAAATAGGCAACAGATTAACTGCTTAGTTAAAAGATGTCAAATTAATCTATCTTAAATTGAAATTATACTTAAATTTTCAGCTCTCCTTAATAGAACCATTTCTAAGAGACTTTTTTCCCCCGTCTTCTTCAATTATATGTTCCATTCTAAGGTGCAAAGGAAAATGGATTTTGGATTTTTCCACACAGGATGGTCCTCTCACACACAAATAAATATACCAATATAACTATAAAGTGGAAGGTGGAAAAAGCTTGCAGTTTCAAGTATTTCACAGAATCACAGAATGAGTAAGGTTGGAAGGTATCACAGGAAGATGTTTTGGTCCAACCTCTCTGCTCAGGCAGGGTCATCCTGGACCCTGTTACAAAGAATTGCATCCAGACAGTTCCATTTCCATTAAGGGCTCTGTTCTAAGCTGGGCCATGGGAAAAAAAAAAGCTTTAAAGAGAACAATATAAATAATGCATCTGACTGCTCTTCTACCTTTCCATCCCTCTTATGCAAGTAATTTTGTAGAGTTTTGGGCTTGAAGAGTTTAACTGCTCCAGAATTTTTGCTACTGGAGTCAGGATGATTGAAGGAAGCAATAATCACACCATTCCTTTTCTCTTCACATTTGTTTAGGTCAGTTCTAACAATATTTTACATAAAAATTTTGATTTTCCCTAGAGTTGCTTTTCTTGTTAAAAAGAAACACATTTGAATGCTCAGAAATTCTTATTATCTGGTATTATCTGCAGAAATTATCTGTGGGAACTTAAATAATTAAAATTCACACCATAGCAACTGAGAATGTTCAATCTGACATTTGACTAACTGTGCAAATCTGATAAAAAGCTTGCAATTCCTTTGCAACACAGTTTTTCTAAAAGGTTTTCTGGACGAATCACTGAAAGGAGACAAGACAAAAATGTACCTTAGTAGCTGGAAGTGTTTGTGGACTGGCTAGTTATCTAGCACACAGAGGAAAGAATTAGTACATTTTCTACATTCCTCAAAGCTGTGACCTCAAAGCTGTATCTGAAAAATATGCCAAATTTTGTATCAGCTTGTTGGGGGTCAAAGCTTTTTAGAAAAACGCATGAAAACTTTGAGTCAACATTTCTATACAAACTTTCTCTTGCAGTCATTAGAAATCACAGAAAATTATCTCTCTTTTCTGTTGGAAGAAAAGTTAGCTTTTAACAATACAACAGTTTGACAGTAGTTTCTACCCTTGCAACTTTCCCAGTTTATGTATTCTTCTCTCTACTGAGGCTGACTGATCTCTTCAAATTTTTTCAAGCTTTCTCTATCTAGATGTAGTCACTTTCAAGACTGGTCTTCAGCAAATGGTGGAGAAAAAAGGCTCAGAGAAAGTCTAATTACCACATCCACAAATCATTGAATAATTGCTAAAGGTGATATTTTCTTCCCTAGTGTCTTTACTTGTCTTGTAAAATGCAGGAAATGCATAATTTTGAGAAATTGTAAATGTAACTGGCACTGTGGCAAAGACTCCACAATTACTGATCTAGTCAAATATACATAATAAATTAATATATTTAATTGAAAATTGATGAAGATTTTCTGCTACCTTGAAGAGAAAAATATTTCATTTTTAGATATTTAGTGTTTTCATAGTTTTCAAGTCATGTAACCTGATCACCTGCAGGGATAGAAAAGGAAGACTCACAGGAAAGGATTAACAGTTACCCAATAAATGCCTGATTATTTGCCAGTTAGAAGGGCACTCAATGTTTTTTTTTATTATACATAAACACATGTAAATATGACACATATTCTGTCATTATATTTTTATTATATTATATTGTCATGTTAGGAGAATGTCCTGGCAAAATAAAATATATAATGATGCATCCATTCTAATTTTAAATATTTTCAAGGTAATTCCAGGTATTGCTTTCCCACCTGATTATTGCAAAAATGTTTAAACATCAAAACTGGGATATCTAGATGCCAAAAACTGAGCTGAGTAAAAACAGACGTTGAATTTTGGAAGACACACATAGCTCCACGAATATTTTTCTAGTTCAAAGGAGAATATGGCACTCTATGAGTTTTAGAATTTTAAAAAATAATATTGCTATGCAAAATTATATATAATTGTTAATGGGTTATGTGTTATGTCATTACAATGACATAATTATCTGGAATAATATACATTTATATGTGTGTTTGCATATATATATATATATATATATAGGATGTGAATGTAACATATGCATACACACATATATATAAAATTATTTCAAGAACATGTTTTTTTCCTAGCAGTATATTCTTCCCAATTCAAAGACATACCATGGCAGCATTTCTGCAAAACACATCTGTATAATACTCAATAAGATGATTTTCATTTATGTTATAATTTCAAATCAAAGAAAAACATCTATAGGTTTAGATCATCACACAGAGAGACTTTGTTAATAGCATAGTATTGATATTGTGAGGCTGAACCCCTGAAAATTAAGGAATGCCAGCAATAAGGGTATGCCATACCTTAAATCTCTTCTCTTTCTGTCATAAACAAAACTTGCAACATACCTTAATTATGCAATCATCTACTACTTTTTAATTGAGCCTTCCTTCCCTCATTTTATGTAGATAACAGATGGTATTCATTTTTTAGCACCTACTCAATATTTTCTACATTATTCAATGTGTGGTCCTAAGTACTGGAAATCTCTTGCTACATAGTTTGCTCTGAATACAATATTCTAAATCTTCATCTAAGCTTTACTGTGAGGTTGTAATGATGGCACCTCCAAAATATTAATATTGCTTTCACAACTTGTGAATGAAAAGTGAAGAATATAGAAAAAGATTAATTTTTTTTCTGATTTCTTTTCACCTAAAATGCCAGATATTGAAAATCGTGTGGTGCATTTTGTATTTAGAGTTCATTTTCTATAGTCTCAGTCAAATTTCTAGGCCATCTACATTTTTATAAATAAGACAAACACCAACTCAGAAGTCCACCACTATGGAAAAAAGGATTACATAATTAGTGGTAAAATATTGAGACATTGATTAAATGCCTCAATAAATGATTTGTCTTTATTACTCAGAAGACATGGATGAGAGTGAAAAGTTCAGCTTCACTGGATTAGTACTTATTTACTTGGACTGCAAAAATTTCTCTGTGTTTCTTGGGTTAACCTACAATTAAAAAATTTAAATGTGGTCAGGTAAGAAGACAAAGAAACTTTGCACGTGCATGTCCAACATTTCATCTGATTTTCCATCTATACCATTGAATTGAATGAAAGTTTTCAATAGTAATAACAATGTCAGCATTGAAACTGCATCATGTGTTAGAAATACTGTTCATTATGTCTGTAGGAAGACAGCTATGTTAAATTTGTAAATATTTTTTACAGCATTTCCTTAATTTTTTTTGTTCAACTTGGAAAATTTAACGCAGTTACATATAATGTTCCTGTAAGACTGATGGGCGTGTGTGTGTTATTCTCTTAATTAAAAAAGAAGCTCACTTTGATTGTGAAATATTTATAGAAATCCTATTTTGTTTTGTAGATTAAAAGGCAGCTCCAGAAAATCTTTAGCTTCGGGTTTGTAAAAAGTTTATCCATTTGTCAGATAACAAACGTAATTTGTATGCTAGCATTCTCCTGGCTTCCAGAATTGTTCCACTTAATGAATGGTTGTGTCAAATTCAATTTCCATATGCTCCTTATAGACTATGAATCCTTCTAGATGTTTAAGTATATATTGAAGATTTTGGGGAGGAATTCAGTTACTTAAACAAAGGTTACATAAAGGCATTTTTTAGGTCATCATAATTCATATCTAACAGCACTGTGAGGTGTCTCAGCAAGAAAAAGAAATCACACATGGCACTATGATGAGGCAGCTGAAAGCCATCCTTGGGAAGAAATTAATTTCATCAAAATGTAGACACCTGCAACACAGACTTTGACATTCCAGCTAGTCATTACAGGGTCATTTTCTAGTCAATGGAGAGCAATAAGTACTTCAAGAGCCTAATTTATCTGACTGAATGTCTATGTCTGCTCTAGGATGGGATGAACCATGCCCTAAAGGTATCTTTTAAATATAAAGGTATCTAACATGATTAGCTGAGATTTGGACATCTATATTGTAGACATCAGCATGTACTCAGATGAATAGGATTCGTGTCAGCAGAGTGAAGGAATCTTCTGGCAAAATGAGTCTGCTAGATAACAGTGAATCTCTACAACTGAAATATCTAATTATTTTTCTGAGCCTGGCCTGTGGGTTTCCAGTTGTCTGGTGCTTCAAATCCCACAACTCAAAGGTAGCTTCCCTGCTGACTACCTTGAAGTTCTAAATTCATAGGTGAGCTGAGAGCCCAAGTGACTAAACCTTCCCAAACTAAATAATGAAGGTATACTGAAGTCAGGCACACTGATCACAAATACTCAAACATTTTTCCTCTCAGTATGAAAGTATAATGGAAGGATTGCTTCTAAGCTCTGGATACTGAGCTAGGCAGCCAACATAAATAAATAATATCCTTATTAACAGATGTTCACTGAATTTAAGCATATGTGACTCAATATAGAATAAAACAAAACATTAATTGAATGGCACATGCAAAGGTAGCAGGAGCTAAATGAATCACTGAATCATAGAATTTTCAAGGTTGGAAAAGACCTTTAAGATTATCACTTCCAACAGTCAACCCAGCACTGCCACCATGTAAAACCCTGTCTCCAAGTGCCATATCCACACCTTTTTTTTTCAATTCCAGTGGTAGCAACTCCAGCACTACCCTGGACAGTCTGTCTCAATGTTTTATAACTCTTCCCATTGATAATTTTTTTTCCTATCATCTAAGCTAAACTTCCCCTGGCACATGAAACACACAAATACACCAATATCTTCCATTGGGAAGATAAGATTGACCCTTTTCTTATTGTCCAGCTCTAAAATTCAAACTGATGAGTTTAACAGTGTTTATTAAATAAATACTGTTTATTAACAGTGTTTATCGAATAAATTTATTTGACAGGTGAGTCTGGAAATTTTTTTATTATTTGCCATTGTTCTGTTGGATATGTCTAAACTGAAATACAGGTTTGAAAACAATACTTGGGAATTTGAATATCATCTCAATGATACAATCAGATTAGATTTTTTTTTGTAGATAGAATGGAAAAAAAATCTAAGAAGCAATGCATTCTTCAAAATGTAGTCTTATGTTTCATAGTCTATGAAAGGAGACTGATTAATACATTTCCTGTGGTATTTGTGAATTCTTGACAAAGCTGCTCACCCAGAGAAAACACCAGATTGAAAGATTATTTTAAAGCTGACCTTCTAGGCAGTGCACTGTTGGTATCCCTTATAGTATTACACTTCAGGACTGTAGGATATTTATTAGAATATACTAATAAAAAAAATCTGGTTTTCTGTGTCTAGTCAAGTTAAGTATAAAGAAATGGCTGCCTTTTTAATGGTCAATTAAACACTTATGATTACATAGCCAAAGAATCACAGCTTTCCTTACACCAGATACTTGAGATTAGTATGATCTATAAATCAGAAACCATATTTTAGAACAAGTAAATGACTAGACATTAGTAACAAGCAGACTGAAACTATCATGAAAGCAATTAAAAATATTTATAGACAATGTTTCATGAAACCAAAATAATGCTCATTTTTTCAGGAGATGACTTTTTACTGTAAATAATACAGTTAATGGCATACATTCATCATATCTCACATTAATTAGATTTTTTCTTTTCATTAGGATCTATGAAACAGTTTAAAGTACCAATGTCAACAACAGTTAACATGATTAAAACTGCATTCCTATAAGATTTTTATCTCAACTTGTATTAATGTTTATTTTAAAATGCTTCTGTGCTGAGAAACCATCTGTTTCCTGCTAGTTATAGTACCTGAGTTCTACAATCATAGGACCCAAGAGAGTTTTTCACCTATTTTTCTTCACAGTATAGCAGGCATTCACTACTGCATTCAAAAGAAATATGTCAACTGAAGTTCAGAAGTTGTAATCAACAGGAAAATATTTGCAAACTTTTAAAACTGAAACTTCTTGGAAAGGCCTTCTAATTTTATTGGTGTATTTTCTGGCTGTGGATTTGAAATTGTGGATTTTCTCACAAATACTAGGAAGAAGGGAAGAAATACTAGTAGCCAAAATCAGCCATCCTGCTATATGTACTTAAAAATTAGCTTTCTATAAAGATATGACTTTCAAATCACCTTTTGAAAATTATTAAAATCAATTAAGCAATGGGTCAATTTTCATCTAAAAGAAGAAATCAATCAGCTGTAGTTTTTGGTTGATTATTAATAGAGTGGTGTTTAAACTGTTAATTTATTGCACATTATTCTGCATCTATTAAAACACCATGTGAATTAGGTATGACATGCCCCTTAGTAAATGGATAGAAAATTTAGTTTCCCTTTTGAAGTCTTGGTTTGTATCATGTGACCATCTGCTCTTCATTTGGTTGGTCATTCCTGTTAAGTAGAAAATTAAATTACTTTCTAATAAAGGTCAGATTTTTGAGTAAAAAGAGCTTCAAGATCTCACAAGTTAAACTAGAATATAGGGTGCATAGAGGTAGGGTTGTGCTTTACAGCTTTCGGCAATGGGGATTTTGCTTAGAAGGTAAACCAGGCTTGGGTTATATTACAAGACAATGTGAAATATACACATATAATTTAATCAGATTGATAAATAATGGGGACATGCATAGAAAGCCATATAGATAACACTCAGAATTTTGTCTTAATTGGAGAAAACACTCAGTCCTTTGCATTCAGCAGTTTATAGCAACATGAACATGAATGAGAATTTTAGTAAGAGCCAGATACCAGTCTCTTGGCCAAAATGCTTGCTAAATTCTAGAAAGGAAAGAAAAAAATGACTAGATCAATTGTTAAATAGATCTGATTTCTCTACTGCAAATACAGTCAAAAATAAGAGTACAGTAGAAACACTGCATCCCTAGTGTTTAAAATAAGGTTACACTAAGAGATATTCTATAATCTACACATTATGTAAGTGATGGTGATATCTATGTGATAAATTAAAGAGCTTGGAGACAAATTGCATTTACCTTCAATCCCTCTACTAATTGATTGCCACTGGGACTACTTTTAGATGCAAATAGGCAAAGTCAGACTGGCCATAGTTAGCCTGACTTGCATAGATGTACATTTGTCACTGGGAAGCTGGCTTTGCATGGCTGGTGGAGAGAAAAAATGGGGTTTTCTGGTCACATCTAGCCGTTATATAAATATGGGACATTTTGCAGCACCTGTTTCTACTCTGTTGGGACTTCCCTCATTGGAAAACTGGTGAGTTAAAACAGACTGAGGACCATGCTTGCAATCATGAAGAATGCACTGAAGGCAGGCTGCATTAAGGCTTGGGACAGTGTTAACTAGATTTTAGCATGCTTTCATGCAAAACCATGTGTACATTCACTATTATTAAAATACTAAACATTATATAACAAAGTGTACAGCCAAGACCCAAGAAGAACCATAGGAAAGTAATTCATTTTTGAAGTGAAGGAGACCATGGGAGTAGCATTTTAAAATAAAAGCAAAAATGAAATGGGCATATCGGTGAAAAAGCTTGAAAAACTTTATCTAAAAGTGAATTGGGTCTTTCTTTAAGACCTCCAGAAATCTCTCCCAACAAAAACAAAAATGATGCTCTGGAAGTAAAAACAGACTTTTCCATAGATTCCAGCAAGAATATATTTTCTTGGGAATCTCTTCGGTTGGCAATTCTTTCAGACTTTAGGAATCAAAAATTTCTGGCATGACTTGCAACTACTATATTTTATGTAATAAAATAACTATAATTATTATTATTAATTATTATTATTAATTATAATTACTATTAATATTAATATTATTAATAATGTTTTTTAAATGATCCTTGTGTGTCCCTTCCAACTCCAACATTCTATTATAATAATATTAGCAACAACAAGAACAGCTATTATTATTATTATTATTATTATTATTATTATTATTATTATTATTATTATTATTATTATTATTATTGTCATTATTATTATTACTGCATAATATGGAGGGAAATCTTGTGAAACTATGAGGGGGAGGGATTGAGAAAAATGGAAACTGTCATGCTTCTACTAACCTCAGCACTCCTATTCCCTGGCAGGCCTCCAAAACCTTTCTCATTTATGCAGTCTTCGGGGTAAAAAGGAGGCTGCCGGTTGCTGATTAAAGTCTCCCTTGGCTGTTGTCCTGCCTGGCAGACTCTCTTTTTTTTTTTAATTTTTTTCCTACTGGTTATTTAATATACTTTACTCTACAATTATTCTACAGGGGTTTGCTAAAGACAGACACTCCACTCCCTGCCTTTGGCTGCATGAAGTCATACAAATGGTGCAAGATTGGAAACTGAGTTATCCAGAGCAGTTCACTGGGAAGCTATGCATATGAGCTTCTGCTGGAGGTTTTTGCCTAAAGATTTCTTTTCAGATATATGCTAGAAGTAAGGGCAATCATTAAAACAAGATTGCATTGATCCAATTTTTGTAAAAATATTCAACATTTTACTTTAACACTCAAACAAAAATTAAAATGAAAAAAGGATTGTTGCCAAAAAAAAGATGGTTGCATTTATGCACTTTGGTTCTGAGAGTTTTAGTAACCCTCTTCATCTCTGTTAGGAATTTCCTGACAGCAGTAAATTGCTAGTCTTAGTATACCCTTAGTATCTCCTTTATATGCATAATCCTTAGCTGTTATGGCTATTAGCAGCATAGGTAGAAAGACCCTCCCTGGCCTCACCCTTTGTCAGATCCCCAAATACTCCCAATTCCAAATGCAGAGTTCAAACTATTCCTACTTAGGAAAGTCAGACCAGCCAGTCTACTTTGTAGAAATATTGATTTTTGTATAGGCTAAGAGAAAGTATTAGTCAGAACAGAGCAGTTTATTTCCCACAGTTTTACCAGGTGAGTGAAGGGTTCAGATCAGAGTCTAGCAATGACCAGATATGGTTCCAACAAGAAGTAGGCTACACCAAGGATGTCTCCTGTTAGTTCCTCCTGTACACGCAGGAGCTGTTTGCTTTCTAAGTCTGCAGCTCACTTTGGCTTTGACTCCTGTCTGTGTCCTGCCTCTTAGAATACGTGTCAAGGGCATGAAAAAGCATGATGCACAATTAAGAGAAATTATTTAATCAATTTTGTCACATTTTGTGATATCATGATGCAGGACTTTCTGACCAAGGGAAAGAATAATTGATAAAAATTACTAGAGTCCCTAAAAGTTGTACAAAGTATAATAAAAAGCCATGCTATAAATCCAAGATGACCTGCAAAACTCAGGGGGAAAGTGAATATGATCTCTTCCCAGTTATTCTAGCAGAGACAATATAATTTTTGAACTTCATGACAGCTCTATTGCTTTTTGTGTCATGATTTGGCAGTGTGTTATGGGTACTTTCATCCAGAAATGCTCTTTCATCCGAGACTGCAAAGTCAAGACTTTTCTTGTCATCCTTTTATAACATTGTAACTTGAAAAAGATCCAGCACTAAATACAACAGAGAAAATGAACCAGAAATCAGCACTATCTGTGGTGCATTTAACTCTGAGTGACTGAGTAACAAATTAGTCAGTATGGCAAGGTCAACACTTTTGTATATATTTGCTTTTCATGAAAATAATTAAAATCAGACTTTTTTTTGCACTTTTTAAGGAAAGATTTTATATTAAAAAATGAAAGTCATTTATTTGAAAGACTAATTTGTTTACAAAAATAAACTGTATACAAAGAAAAGGAAGAGTGCAAAGCTTTCTCTAATGTTACGTTTGGGATTCACCACACCAGAAATATTAATAGATAGATATGAAATGCAATATCAAGGTCTGGCTACTATTAATTGCTTTTATAAGTAGTGGAGAGAAATAGGGGTTTCAGAAGGCAACTCATCTACCTGATCTTTGCTAGATGCCTCTGTAACAAGGGACCTATTGCTCCATGTTGAATACACAGCATAACTAATGTACATATCTTTGGGATACATAGGTACAGCCAGCTATATATCCATTACTAATTTATACATCTACATTTGGGGTTATTTATAACTGATGAATTCACATATATCGCACAAGTACCTGCATAACACAAACATGAGGCAAGGAGACAGCTTGTACTCCAAGGAAACTGCAACCCCAAAAATCAGACAGAAGATGACAGAAATAGGAAAAACAAACAACTCCCACCCCAAACTCTCCATAAATAACCAAGGAAACAAAAGAACCTATCAAAAGATATTGTCACCCTTGTTGTTTGTCATCACATAGTAGGCACAGAACTCCTTCACTGGTGCCTTGTTTGATTCCAATTGAAACCATTTCCAGGAAGGTAATGGTGTAGGTTTGTGGGTGTTTTAAACTATCCAAGCATGCATTACAAAAGATTATCTGAATATTTTAAAAATTAATCAGACAGATAGCTGCACTAAATTGGTGGGGTTTTAGGACTAATAAGCAGAAAGAATAGAGATAGGCCAAATATAAGTGTCTGTAAAGGAGTTCAGGTCAAAGACAGCATTAAATTCCTGGACCTGGAACATTTTGATAGCTCAAATACAGCAGAAGGGAGATCTGGAGGGAATGAACAAGACCTCTTTTTCCAAAACTTTGAACCTGAGCTACTGATAAAGTTGCCATGAGAAGACACCAGAATTTCAAGGACAAAAATTACAGAATGATCCGAGATCAACATTTCAAAGAAAATATTGATGAAAATCACAGTTACACACACAGTTTAATCTGTAGATACTCAAAGAAATAATAATAGCAAAATTTAGTTATTGATGTTTTCATGCTTGGTTACAGTTAGAAATGTTAAGTACACAATTAAACTTTACATCAGATGGTAGATTATTTATGAAATCTTTCTTAAAACTTTTTGGCTTTATTAAGCTAAGGTAATAAAAAGCCAGATAATAAACATGATGTACGTTTTAGTTACCAACAAGCTTGTATAAAAAAAATAATTGAAATTCTAAAGTATGACTATATTGACCTTATTCAGTCACAGTAAATATTACTCTTTCAAAATGTGAATTGCTTCCATAGGACTCCTAGAAGAGTAATGTGAAGAGCAGTTACAAAATTGGGCTCTGTGTGAAGATGATGCCCTTATCAAATTCCAAGTTAAAATACAAGTTTTTTACTTGGAATACACATTTTTACAGACAGGAATGAAGCTGTAATCTATCCAACCAATGTGGAAGTGTACCCACAAAAAGTAAGCCTTGGCAAAATAAGTTAATGCACATTTATGGTAAGTGCTTTGTATGTTTTGTTTAGAAAGTGTACTATGCAGAACAATTAACTTAAAAGGATCAAGTACGTGTGGGAAGGGAGATTAGCAGAGGAGACTGCAACTAAGGAAATGTTTTGCAGATGTACTGCATTTAAATTAATAAAATCTCATTAGGTTTTATGTTTGCCAATAACGGCTGGAAAAGTTACCACACATTGTAGGAACAATTACCCAAATCTTCACTGTCTCATTAGGTTTGTCATACTGTTTTCATTATAATACATTAGAACTTGCAAGTGAGCCTTCAGTAATGACATATTGTTCCAATTCTCCTTTCAGCAGGCTCTAAGATATTTTAGTATTTGTGTTATAAGCCAGCAGGTGTCTTCACTTTGGTTTTTTTCTCAATCGGTTTTATACAGACCTCCAGACACAGAATGGAATGCAAAAGGGCTTTCAACAACCGCATAAAAATGAGTCTGATTAGAGTAGAGCAATACACACCATTTTTATGTTATGATAATTCAAGGTACTAAAAATGTGCATCTTTAGAGCATACATCTATTCCTTTAAGTCCTGTTAGTGAAAGCTGTATTAATGTAGATAAACCATGTGATATATAAAGTTTGCAAATCTGCATAACAAATGGAAGGCATAAAGCTGATTTGAATATCTAAGGCATTATAAACTTCAATGAGAACAACCAACACTCTTTGAGCTTGTAAGGAACTTGCATTCAAATGAGTTAGATTTTAAAAGAATATAGTTTTTATAACATTTTGAAGCTTTCTGCTTCAGGTCTCAAGAAACTCGAGGTTAAAATAAATGCTGGATTTAAGCAAAAATGGGAAAAGTTATAGGAACAAATTGAAAAAGAAACCCATTTGTATAAATGACACGTGACCTTAAAATGAGTTTATTTTTGTGCTGTCCATGAGAAATAAAACTTTAGAAAATAAGTTCTCTTAGATCTGCAATCTTAGTGCTGTTCATTTTAAATATATAATGAACTAAAATATTAAGCAATACATTAAGAAAGAATCTTGGACATCTTGAGAAGGACATTATACTTACACCATCGTAATAGCTGGATTTTCAACTGTTTTAGAATTGGCAAAAATTGAAATCAGAATCAGACAAAATACTGAAAAATACCTATAAGTGGTATTGAGGGATATTTACCATCTTCTCCAGTGTGGTCTCTACCATGAAAGAATATGAGGAAAAGAAACATATAATAAGCATGACACATGCTTATTATAATTTTTACATAAATCAGCTTAAAAATTAATTTTAACTAGATACAGGGTTAGTTGTTTAAAATCAAACAACTTATTAAAAGTACCGCAGCTCAAAATTAAGTTTTGTCCTGATTTGATTAATATTAATTTCAAGTGATTTCTGAAAATTTCTATATCTTTTATTAAATCATAGCCATCTATTTGCATAAACAAAGCAGTTGTATTTGGGGTAAGAATTTAACAGGGACTACAAAATAGTTTCTGATCCACTGCCTATTTTGCATTTACCATAGTCTCACTACAGCTGCTGTCACCACAGAACAGAATGACAATTACAGTAGTGATAAAAAATTGTTAATATTAATTGCTTGAAACGGCGAAGTTTCATCAGTTTTCCATTAGCATGAAACAGCATGAGATTCCTCTCAACGAGCATCAGGAACAGTGTAAACATCTCTAATGAACCACCTATTACAGACAGAAATATGTATACAGGAAAATTAAATGACCCAAATATATAATATATTTCTACTCTAGAGAGAAATTATGGTGAATATCTGTGGATTCTACAGTAATGGATCAATATAGTCAGGTCACTCATGATTAGTGCCATGATTAGCGCTGGACTTGGATGCAGCACTACAGGGTTGGGGAACAGTGTCTGGAAAGCTGCCCGGGGAAAAGGATCTCAGGGTGTTGGTCAACACCAGGAGTGTGTTAATGGCATCCTGACTTGTATGACAGGTAGTGTGGCCAGAAATAGGGAAGGGATTTTTTCCCTCTGGACTTGCACAGTTCTGGACCCTTCAGTACAAGAAGGACATGGATCAAGTCTAGGAAAGGGCAACAAAGCTGGTGGAAGGTCTGGAGCACAAGCATTAGGAGGAGCAGCTGAGGGGGCTGGAGTGGTTTAGCCTGGAGGAAAGGAGGCTCAGGATAGACCTTATTGCTCTCCACAACTGCTTGCAAGGAGGTTATAGTAAAGTGAATATTGGTCTCTTCCCCAAGTCAATAGAACTTTTGCAGAGCAAACAAACTGGATTCACCTTGCTGGATAGGACAAAAGGAAATAATTTCAGATTTTGGCAGGGAAAGTTGAGATTGTCTCCTGGGGAAAATCTCTTCACTGAAAGAGCATTTGCAAGCATCTGCATCGGCTGCCCAGGGAAGCAGTCTTGTCTCCATCCCCAAAGATACTTTAAGGACACATATATGGTACTTAGACACATGGTTTAGAATGGTCTGGGCAGTGCTAGGTCAATGCTTGAACTTGAGGATCTTAAAGGTCTTTTTCAATCTGAACAATTCTATGATTCTATGAACCTGTCGGGACTGGGGGAGACAAGCAGGAGGGCTGGAGGGGAAGCAGGGAAAAGCCTCACCAGCTGTTAAGAAAATGAGATAACCTTCAAAAAGTTTTTAAGAAAGTGTAGGGAATCTAGAAGATACAAATCAGAGCAGAGCAGTTTTTGTGAAGACTTAAATACAAAAGTATCCTGCAAAGCATATTGTCTAATGAACCCTAAAGAAAAGTCTCACAGAGTTTCATAAATTTATTCTCTTCCATGGAACAGAATACTGTTTATTTGTTTTGCATTAAATATAAACCTTTTTTTTATTTTTTAAATGGATCTGAAAGTTTAAGAAAAGACATGCAAGAGTAGTGTTGGGAAAAAGATAAGCAAAAATCATTCTGAGTTCAAACACATACTTTCATGGGACCTTTTCTTGGCACAGGTAAAGGATAGCTTTTCCCACACAACTCCAGTGCTCCAAATGAGCACTTCAGTGCTGTTCTTGAGACATAGGCATGGACTTCATAACAACTTTACACCTGGACAGCTTGCTCTCTTACCCCATATTACTCTATTTTATTTTCTGTCTGATGGTCACCCCTGCTGTTACTTATTACTGTACTCATACCCTTGGGTCTGCTCTTTTTAAGATACAGGTTTTCTTAATTAATGCCTTTCTTGCTGTTCTATTTTTTTCACTTTTAATTTGCCCATGAACTTTAATTAAGCTCCTTCATCACGGCTCACAGGTTTGGCAAGCTTCATATGTATATTTATATATATCTGCTCACCCAGCAAGATGACCCAAGTTTGCTAACTCTATAAAAATTCTATTACTTCTGTTGATGTCTTGCATAAGAGAGTTAACAAAACTAAAAATGGGATAAATAGACTGATTTAGATTTAGATTTTTTTTAGCATTAAAAGTTACATATCTTTTTTTAACAAAGAAAATGTACTCTGTATAACCATAGACTAGAGGAAACTAGATTGCATATATTCAAATATTTAACTCTTACTCTGAATTAAAAAGTCTAATTCTTCCCTAAAAGTATTAGTCAACAGAAGAGTGCACCACTTCACATGCATCTACTTCACCCTTTTTTGATATTTTTCATTTCATTATACTTATCCACAGTTCAATTTGCTTACATTTAAAAAAAGTCTAATAAATGTGATAGAAATGTATTTTGATTAAAAAAGAACAAGTGAATCTGGTCTAATAAATATCTTCTTGGATTTTCCAGGTTCCTTGGGATTTAAATTTTACCTATTGAACTATTTACTGGCTTATTAACAAATTTATCTGTGAAAGCACTTTATTTTCTCCTTTCACTTGTTTTAGATTATACTGTAAAAAACTTCTTGAAGGTTTCTGGAAATATTTTCATTGTTGCTAATAATATCAGATAGTCCTATACATTAAACTAGTCTTTGTATTGACTTAAGAGAGCTGCATGCTGGATTCTCTTCAAACTAGCAATATTAAAATTGTTCTTATTTTTCCTCTATATAATCTTTTCTGAAATCTCCTACCTCCCTAAGAGTTTATAAATACTAAAAATGCAAACCTGACCTTGATTAGAACAGACTAAACTTTTGTCCCTGGTTTCTCAGTAAAAGCTTGTAGTACCCTTGTTTCCTGAGGGATGGGACTTCACTTGTTTTTCAGTAGAAACGAGAAAGACTTGAAGGATTATTCTGAGCAAAGAACACACAGCACCTCAACTCAGATGGATTCCCTCTTGTCTTCTGGAGAAAACATGGCAGGCTGCATAGACATGGATCATGCTTGGTACCTGGTTTAATAAATTATATTTGGTCCTTTTCAGATTCTTTGTGCATGATCCCTACCCTTTTGGCTTGTTATCTCAACCCTTATTAGATTGCCAGTCTGCCTTGCCTCAGCAAGGCATGGGCGAAATCAAAAGCCCCACTTCTGAGCTGCACATTGTGTTGCCTGGGTCATGTATTCCTTTTTCAGAGAAGGAGCTGATATAAAACTTTTTTATTTCTTTGTCAATACATTTTTTAAAAATCTTTTCAAATGTACTTGATAACAGTGAAAGAAACCAATCATTGGTCTTTGAAATGTAGGATGAATGACCACAACTGGAATAAAAATGAGAAGAGTGAGAAATTCCAAGTAACATAGGAATTTTTTGAAGTGCTAGGGAGGTTTTGTACTGATTTAGTTGTATAATTTGGCATTTCTTGTTTTTCTAATTTATGCTACTGAAGTAAAACAGGTTTAAAAAAAAAAACCCCAAACCCACAAGTGTTAACTAGAAATTTGTACTGGAGTATAGCATGTAAAATCATGTCCTTATAGACTCTTCCCTCCAACAACCATAAAACAACAGTGACGATACCTACCTGTGTAATTCAATAAAAGCTTTAGATTTCCTTTCCACCATACTGAAATACTCATAATTTCAGTGAGGAGAAATTTTAGTTGCTTGCCTTAGAAAAGCTGAAACTACCCCTCATCATTCTTTTTTTCATTTACTTCTTTATAAATCATGAATTATTCCACTGAGGCAATTCTTTAGCAGTTAGCTGAAGAGATAAATACATACAGTAATGTACAGTGAGTGTCAATGAAAAGTTAGTCAACCCATCTTCCTTATAAGTTTTTTAAAGTCTGTTTTAATTACATTTAAATACATAGTGTGTCTTAACAGAAGAAATTTAATATACCAATTTGGTCTTCAACTGTAGCTTAAAAAATTATTATAGACAGAATAAATAGAAAAGGCCATCCAGAGGTAGGCCTGGGATCAGGGTTTTTAGATTTCAGAGTGTCTGGATCATAAATTCATGCTGCTGAAAAAATTAAGACAATCTTTTAGTTTCAGAACAATATCCAGGTCTTGTGAAAGCCACTGAGAAAGAGTGGACAGCTTGCATCTTTAAAAATTTACACTTTTTAGAATAGATCTTGTAAACTTCTGGATTTCAACTTAGTCCTTGGTTGAATTAAAATTAAGAGAAAGAGATACATTTTCTTGGCTATGTAGGTCAGGGTATTTGCATCAGCCTTACAGTCTCATATTCATTACTAGTTTTCATGCATCACTGGTGAAGTATAAGAAAAATTCTCAAAATCTGGATACAATCTCTAAGACTGAAAACGTGCTGAGTTAATGATATTGCTCTTGGCTTTGAGGGACTTAGAATTTTCAGAGGCTATGTAATAGTAGTGTGACATAACTCATTATGGCTTCTGGTGCTAATAACTTATGAGGCACTCATGTGTATGAGATAAACCCCATAAGTTACTGTAGTCTTTATCATCTCTCCATTATAGCTACAGACGTGAAATAGCCCAAATGCAACCCATACCCCCAAAGTTTCATCATAAAACTGAGTAGATCAGCATGTCTACTGATCCTGCTTTTTGTTTTTTAATTATGGTTTGTTATTCCTGCTTTTCTTTAGCTTCTGTATTCTTGAAATAACTTTATTCTTATTTTTTTATTTGCTTTATTTAATTCATATTTGTTGAAAAAATTATTGAAGCAAAATTTCACTACTGTTTATAGTAATCACATTAGTCAGAGAGATTCTTGGACTCCCTATTTCCATTAGAAAAATTTATTCATTCATTCTAAGGGCAAAGAAGCTAAAACAGATTAAAAACTCAAAGAGGGCAAGACCAAGGTTTTAAACATAGCTGTGTGCTAGGATGAGCCCAGGGACGTACAGAAACAATTCTTTTTTTTGCTTTCCTTTTTCTATAGGGTGAAGTAATTTTACTGCTGCCTTCTATAATTCATGGCTATCCTCGCCCTTGTGAATTGCCCTGTTTGGCATATTATAGACAGCAGAATTAAGGTTCCATAGATTCCTCATTCATGTCCTTTCAATACCCTAGAATTACTCACCCCAAGTGAAAAGCTAACTTGCCACTCCATGTTCTTTTCTAGGGTTTAAGGTTCGATATGCTGGCGCTGAAGGACAGAGGGTATATGGTTATTCATTCACTCCTTAGTCTTACATATGGTCAGCCACAGTTTCAATACTAACATAACAATTGCAAGACAGAGAACAAATCATTACAGTGTAACTCAGAATGTTTTCAGAACACATTAAAAACTAAAGAGCTTAAACCAAATTCATAACAGAAGAACGTTATTTGAAGGCAGAGATCAGAGGTACAAATTATGTTGAAATAAAATACTGTGAGGTAATTTCATTACAATTTTCTGTTACAGCACTGAAAGAGTTTTATAAAATACTCTCTGTCAAGACCGATAAGAACACAAATAGGTGTATGTATACAGCAGTCTGGTTTATAAAAAAAATCTAAAAAATTGGGATGCAGAAACTCTGAATTCCTCTGTGCAGATAACAGCAAGAAAGATGCATCAGAGTGGGCTGCTTAGGACTGCAGATACTCACACTAGCTAAGATTCTGTCCATGTAGTTCTAAGGAGAGAAATATAAAGACATAGAAAATGCAAACACAATGCCTCCCTTTTCTCTGCATCTGTGTAAGCCTTAAGCATAATGTGCCCAAACACTCAGTTGGAAACATTTTGAGAATAGAGATGTAGCCATCAAGTGGGAGGAGGGCAGACTCACTGAATGTTTCAGTCTCTCTGTGCATGCTTTTTGTTCCAATGATTGCTTGTCATTCTGGGTCATTGCTGATAAAGATCCCACTAGAAGGGAGTAAAAGATTTACCCTAGATTAGGGAGTGTCCATG
Organism: Serinus canaria; assembly: GCF_022539315.1. Taxonomy (NCBI): domain Eukaryota; kingdom Metazoa; phylum Chordata; class Aves; order Passeriformes; family Fringillidae; genus Serinus; species Serinus canaria. The sequence continues at coordinate 63,429,339 of NC_066313.1, forward strand.
TCATTATGAATTCTGCTCTCAGATTCATGCAGGTGGCATGAAAGTTTATAGGCAGCACATACTGTTGTCTAAACAAAGGATTGCATTTGTTTAGAATTTTACCAGATTATAAAAGGTAGCATCATGTCATATAATGCACAATACATAGAGCACATTTTGGGGAAATGTTTACAGTTTTCAAAAGATACTGAAATAGCTAATCTAATTGAATCTGTAGTGCCTGCAAAATGTCAGTTCAAATATCATAAAACATTACTACTGACTTATCTAGAACAGGCTTGCTCTGTTTTTTACAGATTCATAACAAGCAGTAACATCAGCTGTAATATAATGATACATATTTTAATACATACATAAAACTCTCTTGTGTTTTTTGGGTTTTTTTGTTGGTGTTGTTGTTGTTGTTGCTCAAACAGTCTTAAGAAGCAGTGGTCTTTCTAGACAAGCATCCTATTGCTGATTCATCACTATCTCATTTTCTGGAAACTGAAAAAAATATTACAACAGCAACAAACCTTTGGGGACTGCAAAAGCTTGGATACCCATCACTGTGTCTTGTTCTCCCTTTTATTGAGACTTGCCTGTTCCAGCCTGTTCAGGTTTTAATTTTAAGGCTCAGATCCATAAAGGAATTGGCTGGCTATTTTGCCTTTTGGGGTAAAAGAAATATACATTATTAGAACTAGGATACGATTTGCAGATCAAGTTTCAGGTTTCTGATCATTCTAGCCTAATGTCCTCCTCATTAAGCTATAAAGCTTCCTTGCTCTAAGTCCTTGGATTTGGTAGAATGAATATTTATATCTTAGCCACATGCTGGTAAAAGAAAAGTGCAGAATGTGGAGAAAAGAGAAAGTTTTTGCATTTAATTAAAATAATCTCTTTTTCTAGCCTGACAGTGCAGATTTCCAATTTGAACTTAAATCCACACTGATTAGAAAAATATGTGCACTTGTTTGTCATTTTAGTTAAGCCATTTTAACACTGGAAAGTTAGAGGTGGGGTATATAATTTCTACAGCGTGAATTTCTCTAAAATAGCTTGAGATATCTACAGGAGACACACCTGCCTCTAAGTTAGTCTAAACTGCTTTTATAGATGGACAACAGAAATGGGCACTTTTTGGGTAAATTCAGGTGAATATTTTAGATGTTTACAACAGGTCAAGGTAAATCACTCCTTAGCTGTGTAAGTTCCTCTTCACTGAGTACAAAGACAAGACAGCATAAATGGTGGAGATGTTGGTGCCCAGATGTTAAACCCCCAGCTTTACTTGATAAAACCTACCTCAACAAATCTTGGAATGGATGAGCCAGTGCCCATTTTCTAAAATGTGACCTGGCTTCCAAAGTTTTTTGTTTCAGTGCTGATCTCAGGTTAATTTTTTTAAAAAAGTGGAAAATGGCATCTCTTTTATTTGGTCTTATTTAGGAGCTTTTTTATTAGGTATCAGGCACTCAGGAAGAAGGATTTTCTCATTTATACCTACAGCATCCACTTTAAAAACCTCTTTTTTAAAAACTTGTAATGTTTGAGCAGATCTTAAACAACAAATAGTAACGATGAGCACTAATCACTCATTGACTATAAAAAAATCCTGTTTGTGGTGCCAATGTATGCATTGCCAATGACCACATTTGGTCAGAAGAATTAAATTCCCAGACAGCTTAGAAAAACTGGATCATTTACAATACTTAGATGCATGGTAAAACTGCCTAGAGGGAAAATGGCTCCATATTCTAGTAATTAATAGATGCTTCCACTTTTGCATACTATATTTTGGTTTTGTTTTTGGTTTTCTCTTCCCAGTGAAGAGAAAAGCACAGGATCAACCTGTGCTTCTTTCTTGTTTTTCCAGCTCTCTCATTCTCTTTACTCTACTCAAGAGCACATGAGTGTATGCTCAAACATTTAAAAAATGTTAAGTTTTGAAGATATTTTTGTCATGAGTATAAATCAAGCTACTTAAACACTATCAAGTGTCAAAAATGATCACCAAGATTACCTCATAGCTCACTGCTTCTTAGAACTGCATTGAATTGAACCCAAGAGTATAGTGGTCTAATCTGATGTTTATACAAAGGCTGTGCTACCCACCATTGACCTATACCTGAAGTTTCACAAATGGAACAGTCTTTGTTTATCTCTGTACTCTTATCATTCTCCCAGTATATCTATGCTAAGGTCAAGTAACAGAGACAAAGTAAAAGCTTCTTTACTCAGATGTTGATAGATGCAAGTTGGTTTCAGTGGGGGCAGAGGTTCACAAGCATCTCTGCACAGCTTTGAAAATACATGATTTTCTCTTCTACTACCTACAAATAACTTCAGGAAGTGCCTGGCAGTCATGGCCACTATTTACAAAAGCATGTATGATCAAAAAATAGAGGAATTTCTATTGTTAATGTGCAAGATTTCCATCAGGATTTGTGAGGAAATCTTAATGCCTTTTAAAACCTCAAGAGAACCTATTTAGGTTTATGATGGAGATCATTGAAATATTTGAGGCTCACTGGGTCTCAGCTCTTGACAACTTAGAGACTTTGTACATCTTGGTGTTCAAAGACTGTACTTTGGGGAAGATTACCTTCTTTCTTTTACATTCTTTGTTATCAAATATAATAGGTACCAGCAGAAGTTAGGAAGTATGTAGGAGTAAAGCACTTTATTAGTGACTTCTTGTCCGTACAGAAGTGACAGAAAAAAGAGAGGGGAAAATGGAGAAAAGGAGAGATGACAAATTCAAAAGTGCAATTATATAAAGTATGTGTTTTGATTTGAAAATTATTTTAAAAGAAATGGGGAAATGAATAGATAGAATTTTTAATTTGACATAAGAACCTTTTTATAGGGTATTTTCTTCAGCATAAATTCTCAGAAACAAGTTCAAAGATTAAATTTATCTGATAAAGTCTAAATTAATCTGCTGAAATACATTGCCCTATGAAAAATTTGTTTTAATAGTCTTTCATGACTATCTGAGCAAGACAAATAAGGACACGATGGTACACTGTCTTATAACCTGAGAGTAAGACAATTATATTACTGCCAGTTTCATTTGAAAAATCATGTGCTTTCAGTTACATTTCTGTTCTGTCATTATAAAATAAGACATAGTGATATCTGCCACCATTTGCACTTATTTATCATATGCAGATAGCTCACCAGTAAAGTTCAGTTTCATATTTGATGAACAATGATTCCCTATCATTTGTCCATTAAGCAATATTCCTTAAAACTAAACTGGGCAATCCTGAAAGAATTTGGATTCTACTAATTGATATTACTTTTGTTAAGAATTTTCTACTGTAATTGATGTTGGTATTTTTTTTCCTGAAATGAAATTCCCATGAAAGATGTAGGTGCATTCTGTGCATTTCAACCTTCAGGTCAACCTTCTAAGTAATGCACAGAGTTGGTATCACTGGGGGGTGGGCGAGGACATCAGCTCAGATAGTACTGTGTCACCACTTTATTTTTCTTGTAGGAAAATAAAAAGATATTCAATACGATTTCTGTTCATTTCATCATCTATTTCCTCAAAATTTGAAATCAATAATTAGAACCAAAACATGAGGGACATTAGTTTTCTGATCATTTTTCTCTTATGAATATGATTTTCATAGATTCTTTCCAGAGCTGGGGGGAACACAACACCTGTAGCTTCAGATCTGAAGGTTAGGCTGCACTATGCAAAACACACAGCCTATTCCTGCACCCTGTATCCATGCAATCACTCTTCTCCTTTCATTTTAAACTTCAAACCCATATTCCTTTTACACAGATACAACTTACTTTTATGTTCCATCCACCCTCCACTAAAAGTGTTATATTTAGGCTCTCATACTGCTGTATGAGAGGTAGTAGGGTTACAGATGAGAGGATGGAGCTTTAGAAGCAGCAGAAGCCATGTAATACTGCAGAAGGTAGGGGAGAAGTTCAGCTTGTCTACATTATATGAAGAACTCCTTGCTCTTAAGTAAGAAAGTCAGCCCCATGGGAGCTTCCAAAAGATTCAGCTTTTCTTCAGACATTGGAATTCTGACTGGTACTTGCTCTATCCAAGTGATTTTGCCTTCCACCCTATGTGCATCATTGATAAGTCTAACATGTTTGGCTTTTGTTAGCATGAGTTCCATATCTTTTACTTTTACTCTGCTTTCCAACTTTTTAGTCATCCACTAGGAACCGTGTGACATTTCCTCCCTACTAATTGTGTTTGTGATGTGTACTTCAAAAGCTTTTCCAATTTGCAGTATTTGTATTTCTCATTATTGTACGTTCTGAGTGGATGCTTTTGGCATGGGTAAGCTGTTTTTCACATTTCCTCTATGTCTAAGGAGATGTGTCACTCTTCTACTCTGTAGCTTCACAGTCTCCCTTGTTTTCTAGATACTTAAACCACTGTTATTTTCAGTACCCTCTCCCAAAGTTGCTGAGGTGATATCTTTTCATTTTTTGAGGGATTTTTCCTCTGTCTTGAACTCCTTAAAATATTGAGGGAGGAAATAAATTGAATTGCTTCAACTTTATATATGATATTGTTTCTCACTTCTTACCTCTTCATATTTTAAAACTTATTGGATATATCTGTTTATATTACCTTTCAGTGCAAAAGCCTTCATGCAACAATGAGACACAGTACAGCACTACATGTTCAAAAATGCTATCAGAAAGCTGGTTTTATCCATCTAATCTCTTTAGACCTGGGAATCTTTTAACAAAAATTGAATCCTCGCTCAAGAGGCTTCTCTTAGTAGTTTAAAAAAGAAAGAAAGCAGATTTGTCCTGCATCATCCAGGGGCATACATCAGCATTAAACTTGCTTTTCTTGTTGTAATTTGAAGCCAAAATATTATGCTTACTCAGTCTTCAGAAGTGAAAAATCCATAAATTTAGAACATCAGAAAAATGTTACATTCTACTGAATCTGGCTTAAGCTCACAGACTGTCTGAATCTATCATTTGTCTAAAGAAAAATTATTTCTTTGCTTCCTCCAGAAGTTCTGAAAACAGATAAATCCCTTACCACAAGCTAAAAACCATCTAAACCATAGTCTAGATTACCTGAATCCATTTTTATCCCTGAGATTAATTTCTTGCACTTTTCTGTATTTATTTTAGTCTAGCATTAAAAATAAAAGAAGCAGCAAGTCAGTGCAAACTGTAAGGCAGTCTGAAGAGAACTAGCCAAATGACTCCCAGCAAACTGTAGATCATGCCTACCCAACCATAAATGTTGAAAGCAAATGTAAACAAAAATTGAGAGAGGCCACTAAATGATTTTGAGATGATAAAGTACCTAAACTTTATGGCAGATACAGCATGTGCCTGAATACAGCCCAATTATATTAAGAATGGTTTTGAAATGCTGCTTTTCATCATGTTTCTTCCATTCTTCAGCCTGTAGTGCTGACCAGCATCAGCCACTATTAAAGAGTCTTCATGCATGTAAAATAATATGATTTCACAATGATTACATATTCACTCTACAGCTGGCTGAGTTTTTACATCTCCATTTGTCATTGACTATTGTGTCCAATTAAATGATTAGCTTTTAAAAACTGCTGCACATTATGAGAGTGAACTTGTGTTCCATTGCACTGAGTGATGCAGAAACAAACTCATTACAGCATGTAATTCACCCATATTAAATAACAAACAGATGGCTGCTGTAAATGAGAGCTGCTTTTTCTCTTCAAAAGTGCCAGGAAAAAGGTGTTTTTATTTATCTTTGTTTCCAGCTTCTTTCTGTTTTCTTGACAAGTGGGCAGCTGGTTGCTGAGGTTTTCAATTGGTGCAGAAGAATGAAAAGCCTGTTTCCATTAATTTCCCCATAAAATAAGTCTTTGAATCATTCCTGTTATAAATGCATGTGCAGTAGCAAGCTGCTGCTTGATTAATTCACTTATTATGAAGATTTCATCTTTTATAAGAGGGCCTGCAGGTAATTTATCTTGTTTAGTAAGATTAGAAAAATGTAATTATCTTGATACCTTTGGACCCCTTTCATTTTAATTGTGTTCCCATAAATTTCAAACATAAAGATGGGATTTTTTTTTTTTTTTGCGCAAATGTTCCAACATGTGGTAGAAAAATGTGTTGTAAGATCTGCATAAAAACTTATCAAGTAAAATGCATTTAGATTATACTATTAAGGGAACGCATACCAATAAAACCAGTATACGTCTGTGGAAGCATATACAATATCTGAATTACTGGTACCTCGGTCACAAGATTTTAACAGTTGGAGCTGGATGAGGAATGTTAAGATTTAAGTTCTATATTCTTCTTTTTTTTTTTTTTTAAGTGATAATGCATTTCACCAGCGAAATTTAAAATCTGTTTTATTTTCACTAATAAAATTTAAATTGTGCTAGTCTTCATGTAATACACTGATAATTAAAAATAAAAAGGAAACATATGAACTGACACATATATGTAACATCAGCTCCTCTGTCTCCAGCACCCTTTAAAAGTTTTCTCCTCCCTCTCTCCCTTACGTTCTCTTTGAGAGAAAATTTGAAAAAAATCAAGCTCCAGAAATCTTTCTCTTCAATGTATTTTTTGTCTTCTTCAGGCAGTAATTGGAGGGTTTTTGTTTAGGTTTTTTAATTTGTCTCTTTTGTATATTAGATTTTTTTCATTAATTTATTTCGTTTTAGTTTCTGTGATTCCAGAATTTTTTTTTTTTTTTCACTTGGTTTGTAACATTCTCTTGATTCTTTTACCTATCCAAAAAAAGTTGATTAACAATTTGGCATGGGCTCCTGTTTAACATTAGTTTTAATTTAAGAGCGGTTGTGATGGTCATTTTGCATAAAATAGATTGATAGGAATATGGAGCAACTGCACCATGGGTCACTCAGCTCAATCACGTGCCCTGGTTTGGACTGGGATAGAGCTTATTCTCTTCTTTGTCTTCTTCTTAGCAGCCTGTGCTGTTTGGGATTCAGCAGGAGAAGGATGTTAATGACACACAGATGTTTCAAGGGTCTCTCATTAGTGCTTACCTCGAGCCAAGGACTTCTTCAGTTCCCTGTGCTCTGCCACCAGATGGGGGCACAAGAAGCTGTGAGGGACCAAAGCCGAGACAGCTGACCTGAGCTGCCCAAAGGAATATTCCATACCACAGGACAACCAGCCCAGTATATAAACTTGGAGGACTTGAATCAGAGGCATCAACGGTGGCTCAGGGACAATGCTCAGGGTCTGAGTATTGGTCAGCAGGTAGTAAGCAATTATAATGTTCATCACTTGTTCTCTCAGATTTTTATTCCTGTCTCTCTCTGCCCTGCCTTTCATTACAACTATTGCTATTCTTACTACATTTAATTTATCTGAATTATTATATTATTTTCTATCTCAGCCCAGGAGTTTTACTGTTTCCTTTTCCAGTTCTCCTCCCCATCCAACCCGGGGAGTAGGCAGGGGGAGAAATGAGAGAGCAAGTGGTGCTGTGGTATTTAGCTGCCAACAGATCTGAGTGTCATAAGCCTTTTAACATTAAAATGAGAAATAAAAAATCTTTTCAATGTGTTCATAGTTAAGTATTTTCAGGACTCTGCATGCATGTCTTCTCAGCTCTCGAGGGTCTCTAAAGCTGTGACTTGAGTGCCAGTGAACTGAACACTGTAAGGGACATAACTGTATACATCAATACATAGAGCAATGGGTAAGGAAAGAAATTTTACAGAGTGAGAGTTCAGGCAGTAAAGAGACTTATAAGAATATGCAAACTGTACAAGGTTGAAGCCATGAAGCTGAGAAATGTGTACAGATGGCTGAAACATTTCAAGTCAGGTGAGACTAGCAATTGTGACAAACCATGATCTGGGAGACCTGTGTCAGCAGCAACACACATGAATGCTGAAAAGGCTGAGCAGCTCATTAGGGAAGATTGACGAATAACCCCTAATGACCTTGCTACTGCTTTAAATTGCAGTTCTGCATCAGTACACTGAATCCTACAGTGGTCTTTGGAATTTGTTCACACCAGGTCATATGAAAACATCCAGGGACATGCACTAGCTTGTGACATTACTCTTCAAATCTAAACTTAATTGAAGAGATAAAGAGATATGCCCAGTTATAACAGTTTTACCTCTGCAAGAAATATTTTTTATTTTTAAGGAACTTTTTTTTCTCAAAAAATCATGTATGTCAATATGTGTCATATTATTTATATGAATATATAAGCATTGCATTCTAATAGTCAAGGAGTCTAATTAAGGCAGAGATGTAATTCTTATACTATATATATATATATATATGCACACATACATACATACATATATGTGTCATGGTAAAAAATTCACGGTATTCTGGGAAGAAGATATAAGTTCACTGAGAGTGTAAAGGTGTTTTATCAGTGTAATGGAGAAGATAGTTAAAAACTTACATTTCTTCAAATATTTTGCAGGTGAATTATGACCTACAAGTGTATGCTCAACACCTTTTATTAAAACATAATTTAAACTGCTGCAGATTCTAGAAGCTTAAAAACTATATTTTAGTCTGTCTGATGTATATTTAATGGAATACTTGATTTCTGTTAGTGTGTGTTTATAGTACTTTCTAATTGACAATTACAGAAAGGATGAAGGTTTACTTACAATTAAAAGTGAATGTGTTCTTTCTTATCTCTGGAGTTAAGAGATAAAAGCCAGTGTATGCAATTATTTAATAGAGGACAGATAAATAGTCTGGTGTGCTACTAAAGAAGATACTATGACAAATTTTGTATTCACAAAAAACTGGAATGCAATAGATCCTTAAAATACAAAGCAGCCTCCTGGATCACAGCAAGTCTTGCTCTTCCACAATGTGTAGTATGCACTTTGAGGTAAAATCTTGTCTTAACACCAAAAATTTACAGACCATTCTCTCTGGAGGGCAAAACACTAATGTATCAAATCAACTTCACATTAAGAGGACCAGAGAATTCCAAGCAATATCTATCTCTGTCTTTCAATGATTGCAGCCCTGGGTGCAATCAGCCTCTTATTCTTTAGAATAAGATTTTAGCAAAACTTCAGTTTTAATGATTTCTGTTGAAAGGCCTAAACACGGTTTCGATTCTGAGTAACACTGACTAGCAAATCTTGGCTAGCTAAAGAAACATGTTGTCAGAAGGAACAAAGAAATATAATTGAATGGAACATTATAAGAATGCATGAATACAATAATTCTGCCGTATTCTGGATTATGAGAGCTGAGTATAGACCTATATTTTCTATTATTGTCTGGAGTTAAGCCTGAAAATTTAAGTATGTTTAGGGTTTAGTCCTATATTTCATATGTTTAGAGCATAATCCAAACTCTACTTCACTTTCTGGAAATACTACCATTTAGGTGATATTTCTATTACTTAGATCTGCAGTATTTCAATGGATTGTGGAAGAAACATGGAAAGTCAGCATTTCATAACTGAAAAGCTACTTTAGATATTAGTCTGTAATCACTAATAGTATGAAAAGTCTTTTCAAACTTTGCCCTCAAAATGCTGCTTCAGTAATTCATTAACTTATTTTAATGAAACAACATCTCATTGCTATTTGGGAAGAAACTAATCTCCTTTCCAAAGAGTTTGCATAATGTACTGAAAAAAGAAGTGACTGCAGAATCTGCTGATCATACTTTTGAGGATTCCACATAGGCTGGGTAAACTTTTATCTAACACTATTGAGAAAACTATATACACAAAATTGCCTGCTCAGGCATTTATTACAGACTAAGAACAAAATATGTTTAGGTTGCAACTTGCACTCCTGTGTAGCAGACACTGAAACTTAAGTTTAACAAAAAAAAAATTGACACTTTCCCTATGTTCTCAATTGTCATCTATCTTGTCCAATACTGATGAAGCATCAAATGTGAGGATTACTCAAAGTATATAATAATCATCTTCCATAGAGTCTGTCAGTTACTGGGAGTCAAACCGCCTGCAGACAAATTAGAGGAGTGGGAAATCACCAGCCATGTGAAGTTTTACAAGGGTAAGTGCTAGATTCTGCACCTGGGATGGGGCAACACTGGATGCACGGTCTTGGGGAATGAGATGCTGGAAAGAAGTGCTGCAGGAAGGAACCTGGGGGTCCTGGTCAATGGCAAGTGGAACATGAGTCAGCAGTGCCCTGCCAGCCAGGAGGGCAAGCCCTGTCCTGGGATGCATCAGGCACTGCACCACCAGCCAGGCAAGGAAGGGGATTGTTCTCTCTGCTCTGTGGCAGTCTCACCTCCAGTTCTTGGGGCAGTTTTGGGCACCCCAATATAAAAAAAGATATTAAGTTGTTAGAGAGTATCCAAAGGAAGGTCATGAGGATGGTGAAGAGTCTGGAATGGAAGACTTAAGACGAGTGGCTGAGATCACTTGGTCTGCTCAGTCTGGAGAAGAGGAGACTGAGGGGAGACCTCATGGCAGTCTGCAGTTCTTCATGAGGCAGGAGCAGCAGGCACTGATCTCTTCTTTCTGGTGAGCAGTGAAAGGACACGGGGAATGGTCGGAAGTTTTGTCAGAGGAGTCTTAGCTTGGATCTCAGGAAAAGGTTCTTCATATAAGGTGCTTGGGCACTGGGACTGGCTCCCCAGGGAAGTAGTGTTATGAACCAGTTTAAACACAGAAAAGCAAAGAAACCTAAGTCTCTGTGAATAAAACAGAAAGACCTTTGAAGGTTCAAAATATTCCCAAAAAACCAAGACCAAAATCAAACGAGATTAACTGTTGATGCCCAAAAATTGATATATTTTTATTTAATAGTAATAGAGGCAAAGAGAAAAGAAGAGATAAGTAGAGGAAAAGTTAGAAAAAGCTAAGATTACTTTTAAAGCATAGGATAAATTGTCACCACACTGTGCAACCTTTGTTGCCACTGAGACGGGGTGGGGGGAGCAGAGAAGTTTTTGCCTTTTTTTTTTTTTATGCTATTTGGAGTGTCTTGTCTGCCCTGTCTGATCTCAGGAGTGGTTTGGCTGGGATGCAGCAGTCCATTCCCAGGATGAAGGCATGATGCCCAATGGCTGCAGCTGAACCTCGGGGCACTCGCTGCACTCTCACTGTGGGATGCAGGAGCAGGCAGGGGTTCTGCGGCTCGCTGTGACTCTGGTCCAGGGCTGCAGGGTCAGAGTGTTCTCCCCAAGTAGGCAGTGTCAGCTTCCAGAGGCCTCGAGGTGTCTTGCAGCAGGCTATGGTGGCAGAGGGAAAAGGCAAAGGTCAGGGATTCTGCCCTCAGCTTTCTCCTCCATGTTTTGCACCAGTTTTGCCTTCCTTCTAGTGGGTCTCAAGGCAGACAGTCCATCCCACATGGTGTTTTCAGGTGTTCATGAGTGATTATGAAAAGCAGACAAAACACTTTTTGAAGGCTATCTCCTATTATCAGGCTCTTACAAGTGGTCACACACACCAAGCCTGGCAGAATTCAGGAAGTATTTAGACAGTGCTCTCAGGAACATTATGTGATTTTTGGGGATATCTTGCACAATGCCGGCAGCTGGACTGGAAAATCCTCATGGGTCCCTTCCAGTGATGTCTTGTGAAGGCTGACCTAGAACAGAGGCTAGATGGAGTTAAAGAATAAAGTAGGTATTTATTAGAAGGCCTCAATGGATATATCTTAGGCAGTACAAGAGTCCAGCCAGGGCTACACCCAAGATGAACTCAAAATGGTCACGAAATGGACAACTGGTCATGGGGCCTCTCACTTTTATAATTCTGGCCCATTAGCATATTAGAGTTAGTTGTCCAATTATACCTTTAGTTCATGAAGTCAAATCCTTCTTGTTCTTCACTCTTGAGTCCATCATTGTTTATGCTTTTGGGCCTAAAATTTGGATAATTTGTCCTGGGTCCCCAGCTACATGAGGAATTGTTTTGTCTACCTACTCTGTGAAGAGAACTTACTACCCCCTAATATGAAGCTCAGAATTACACACTAAAGCAGTACAGAATCTAAAAAATATAAAAGCTAAAAGCTGAGGCATCACCAGGTCCAGATATTCTGTGACTCTGGGAACCAGTCCATTGTAGCCTGTTAATACATGCATCTTATACATAGATATATATTTTATATTTTAGATATATATTAGATATATATCTTAAACATAGATTTTATATTTTATATAGTATATATTTTACATAGATATTTATTTCACATGCCTATATATACAACTCACATATATGTCTGTGTATAGGCATCTATATAGGCATTCCTAAGATTGTTTACAGTATCTCTTTAAGAATGAATCATTAGTTTATAATAAATGCAATTTAAAATAAGAAAGGAGGAGAAAAACCCAAACACAAACCAACATCAAGACTGGAAATAACTCCAAGACAAAATTCAATACTAATGAGCAGCTATTTCCTCACCTTTCTCCCTGCTCAGAAAACTGTTCCTGTAATGAGTATAGGGAAATAATAAAATGCCATACCTAGCTGCCTGGGGATTGTATATGACACTCTATATATACTGCAGTGCTTTTCTCTGTTCATAGTTGTCTCTCCTGTTTTATGTCTCTAAGACCTGACTCATCTGTGGTGACTCAGAACACTTTGTTGGAGCTTCCCATGGTTGCATCAGAGAGTAGTGGTCAAGGGCTTGTTGTCCCAAAGGACATTGGTGGATAGTAGTGTCTGTCAGGTGAGTGTAAGGGCAACACCAATGTTGAATGCCTTCCTCAATGACGGTGACAGTGAGATCAAGAGTACCCAGCAGGTTGGTCAATGACATGAAGCTGAGTGGTGAGCTTGACACACCTAAAGGATGGGATACCATCCAGAAGGACACAGACAAATTCAAGAAATGGGTTTTTCATGAAGATTAACAAGACCAAGTGCAAGATGCTGCATAATGGGTCACAACCCTTGGTATCACCCCAGGCTGGGGAAAGAGCAGATTGAGAGCAGCCCTGCTGAGAGGGATTTGGGGGTGCTGGTGGGTGTGGGACATGAGCCAGCCATGGGCACTCACAGCCCAGAAAGCCAAACGTGTCCTGGGCTGCATCCAGAGCAGCATGGCCAACAGGGCCAGAGAGGGGATTCTGCCCCTCTGCTCTGCTCTGGTAAGAGCCCACCTGCAGTGCTGTATCATCTCTGGGGTCCCAGCACAGGAAAGAAATGGACCTGAAGGAGAAAATCCAGGGGGAAAAAGAAACTTTAAAAGAAAATTAAAACTTTGAAAAAATTCAAACCCTCAAACTTTGTCAAAATTTAGAATGAGCCCACCTCCCATTCTGTGAAGAAATATTTTTTCAGAAGTCTTAAGCCATCTGTATTGTAAAGTGGATCTTAGCACAATTTTAAGAGAGTTAATTATATTTTACTATATATTGAAACTGTTCTCTGACAAAGTGAAATATTGTGAACTCACCTAGAATTTATTTTGGGTAGAGATCATTTAACAAGACTATTAAAGCTGTCTTTAAAATCTTAGAAGCTCACTCAGGCATAAAGTTCAGTTCATAATTCTGAAGGAATTAATGCTGTACTTTTTTTTTTTTTTTTACTTTTTTAAAGTGTATTGTCTAAGCAATAAGAAAATCATAAGTTTATGATATATAGGTATAAAGAGCATTATTATCATTTGTTAGAGGGAAGACTGCTTAAGATGACAGAGATATTGAATATTAAATTCCCTTTTAGAAGATAATGTTCACAAGTTTACCACTAGAATTACAATGCAAAATAGAAGGAAAAGATGAATTATAAATATCTCATTCTATTAATAAAACATAAGGTACTTGGTTTTCTTACACTTAAGTGTTTCTAAGCTTACACTGATTTTTACTCTGAGAACTAGTTTAATTAAGTTGATGGTTTTATGTTTGAAAAGTATTATGTCAGGTTCTGCCAAGTTCATATATTTCCTTTTTCTATGTCTTACCAATATAATTTTCTTCAGGCACAGTAGGACTGTGATGAACTCCATTAGGAACGAAGAAAAACTCCCCATCAGAAGGACTCAATCCTGCAACTGCATTTGCATGTGCAGTTCCTCTGCTCCCTTGGAACTCTGCTAGGATGAATGAAACTCACATAAAGATGCAAGGTAATGGCCCAAGATTTCTCTCAAGATATTTTTGAACAACCTGTATTTTCCATCTCACCAAAACATTTCTATGTTTCTGCATGCTGAATTTATTTATTTTTTAGTGGCTTAAAAACACACTCAGTTTTTTCTTTTCTTTTCAAGCAACCAGTAGCATTTTGCAACTTTTGGCTGAAAAAAGGTCCAGCTTTTAAACATGACAGAGGATCATTTTTCCATAAGTGACCAGTTGTAGAGTCAAGAAAGAAAGGACTGGTTAATATTTTTAAGACCATCAATTTTTTTCCCAGTAGATTCAATATCCACTCCTCTAAAACTCTATGTAAATTCTTATTCTTCTCCACTCAACCAAGACTCGGTATGCAGAATGATTTCTGGGAACTTCTGGTCTGGTTTTTACAATTGCAAGAAGATAAAACTCATCCTTCATAACATGAGAAATGTTGTAATCTTCATTTTAAATTATAAACTTGATTTTTAACTTCTCTTTGGCTTAGTGGAACATACACTCCTGAGAATTATCATCTGCAATGAGGATGCAGACATGAAAAGGAGTTGATGCATTTGTTTTGCTCATTGTATCAATTTCATAAGGAAGATCTGCATGTGAAAGATTTGTGTTATTATTTCATTATTTATTCCAAGAAAAGCCAAGGATAGGGGTCTGGGAAAAGGAGAAGTTTCTAGCGTGCACAGTGCTCTATCTTGCTGCAGTTTGTCATACCAGAGTACTGCTCTTGTCCTGCTGAGCAGTGCAATAGAGCAGGACATTAACTTTTAGCTTAACACTTCATTACTATCTGGGGATATGTTTAACATTTTATTAAATTTCATAGGGGCGATTTTATTCACTAACTATTTATTTTCCCCTAGGGCTGAGCACAACAACTGAATACTCTCAAAGGCACAAAACCCAATACACTGGTGTTTCAGTGTGTTAGTTGAATGCATTATCTAATGCATTTCTTAATACAACTCCTACAAATCCATTAACAACATCATGATTTTTTGTTATCTTAAAAGCCTACCTGATATTTTTGGGGCAACAACTGCCTATCTCTAGGAATTGGACAAAGTTTCATAAATTGTGTAAAGTAACTAAAAAAGTTGACTCAAGCAAACCTGAAATCCTTCAAAAAATGCATGAAGTTCCAAAAGGGGTCATTGTTTCATATTAGAGATTTTTCTTTTTCTCCAGGACCAAACTAAAGAGAATCACTGCTGCTTAGGACACCTGCAAAAGAGTAGACTCAAAAAATTATTTTCAGTTACACCTATTTTTTTCTACCATTACTTCTAATAAATACTAGTGTAGCACCTAAATCAGCCTTTACAATGGATTTGCCTGCTCAGATTAGCTGGTAATGAACAATAAGGGAGACGATTCAAAAAAAAAAACCCAAAAAACAAAACAGAAATAGATGCAAGAAATCAGAAGAAATTTAAAGAAAGAGAAGTCTTAATGTTCTTTAACTGTGAATCAGGCATGCAGGAAGCCTGCAAGTACTAATATATTTAACTAATAATTCCCACCTATATGTTTAACTTTTAATTCATGTGTAGTCAGAGTTATATTGGTATGACTTGGTTTGGGGTGTATTTTTATTTGTTATTTTTCTTTTTCTATTTGGAAACTTTTTAACTAACCATTACTTTTTTTCCACTTCTAATCTCATAACTATTCATGGGAAATGTCTTTAGGTAGACCTGTCAGGCTCATGTTTCATGGCATGGGCTACTGGGGTTTGTGTTTGTTATTTTATTTTTTTCTTTTTTGGGTGTGAGAGATAAGTTATTATAAAGATATTACTAACTACATAGTATACAAAGAACTGCATAAGATATCTTTAAAATGCATGCCTGTCATGAATGATATTCATGATATTTATCTACAGCTCAATTTATGAATCACATGCAAGACACTACAGACTGATTGCTAAACATTCATTGCTCACCACTTCCTTTGCTTCATCACTGCATCACAGTGATGCACCACAATGATGCAGAACTACTCCGGTTTTCCTATCCTGGTTTTCAAAATGAAACAGATGAAGATCAGTAACACATTGTCAACTTGTGCTTCACTGACACTACAGACCATACCCATTATGGTATTTCAGGTCAATAATTCCTGAACTAAGAAGGATTAATAGGATTTATGACCCTCTTTTCAGCTGCATGTAGCACAACCAGTACTAATTATGTTTTCATTAACCTCTGTGGCTAGCTCATGTTCTAATAATTTAGCCCTGTTATGGCTTAATCCAATGTTTTACATGTTCAATAAGGTGAATACACAAACAAAAGCTATATAAATAATTCCTCATGGCCAAATCATAGCTTCTCTGTTGAAGGAATCCTTATAAAATAGCTATTGCTTCTAGAATCCTTTAAAGTCTTGCCCATGCACCAATCAGCTTTATCTTGGGTCTCTGAGCGAATTATTCCCCAGTCAGAGAGGCATTCCCCTATCAGAGGGGCTAAACATTAGTTAAATACAATTTTGTTTCATAAATTGCAATGTTAAATGAGTCCTATGCAAGTTGCCTTATAATGGTGGTCTGTACTTGCACTTCAGGAGATGTTTGAGCCACAATTTCAAGAACTAGTGCAAGCATATCTCCTAAATTCTTGTGGAAGGCTTTGTTTCTGGGACATATATCTGCACTGCATCATGATCTCCACTATTCATTCCCTTATCCACTGAGTAACTCCCAGGTATCTCTGTTGCCAGAGGGAATAAGGAGTACACAGGAGATGTAGTCCAGCTGCCAGTAATGACAGGATTATTCAGTATGATTGCTATCTCCTGCCACTCTCCACTCCTAAGCAAAGTCAGAGACAAGTGGACAATCAAGACTGAATGCTGTTTCTGCCATTAAAAGAGGAGTGGAGGCTGAATTCAGCCCAATTACATCAAGTTCCAAGAAAGAAATGCTTTCCCACTGCCCTTCTTCTCTTATTCTGTGCTTTCACTCCTCTTCAGAAGCTGAACATCACCTTCTCAGTAGTTGTGTGGATTTTTCTTATTTGACTAAAATCAGATCCATTTAATCTAAAAAGTGTAACTGATCCATCCCCCTGTCCTGATTAACCCAGAATATGAAAATAAATTGGCATGGGAACCATAACAGCTAAATTGACATGGAATTTAGAATAAATGTTATGTGAGAAGTGCTGAATGCTTTATGCTATTTGTGTTTTTAATTCAGTGCTAATGTATAACACTATCAAACATTAGGTTTTAATAAATTTTTGCTGAAATAAAATAGAGTGAAATATGCAAATAAAATACCAAGAAGTATTTTGAAGTAGTTTTCCAAAGTATTTTCCCGTCAGATGAGACATAGGGAAAGAAATCTCTCTTACAATTTGGTTTGGTAAGACAGCAACTTCTCTTACACTTAAAGTACATGGAGTAAGTTTTTCATGGAGATAAATCTAGATTTAAATTGAAATCTAAGACATACCTTTAAATCTAAAATATACCTTTAACCTGAAGATGGAAGCACAGTTTTAGTGAAGCTTCACAAGAGTGAAGTCATACAAATTCCTGTTCATCCTCCCAAAGTTTTATAAGTATAAAATAAGAAATTTTAACATTGCAAAAATTTCTAGGATATAAGTCATCTGCCATAAGCCCACTGCTTTTCTAGGCTGCTAATTATTTTTGATACAAAATTGCATTCAATCTAGACTGTGGGTAATTCAGCTCAGGTTCCACAGGCAAGTCCATTTATTTCCTGAAGACAAATAAGTGCAGAAGTTAGTAGAAAGTGATAAAATAACCATTACATTTTTGAAACCAAAGGTACATTTCATCCAACATAAAATGTTTGATCAAACCAACATTTGGAGTCCCTTTTCTGCTTCTGACATGCCAATGGAATCCACAATGAAATAGGGCCTACGGTAAATGTAAGCATGATCTGTACCTTGATTATAGCTTCCAAGCTCTCCATTATTTTTGGGGGATACATAACTTTTGGAGTAGCTGCCCCAATTTCTTCCTTTCTTCACTTTTCTTGGATGGGTTTTTTCTGTGTCTGGTCATTGCCTAGATCTTTTATTGCCTTGGCTTTCTTACACTCTGATTTCCATCTCTTTTGAACTCTAGCTTCTGGGACACTACCTACAGTTTTATATTTCCTAATTGCATACCACAATCAAAATATGTACATTAGTGGAGACTGAAACAAAAGATTGTGGACATACAAATAAAACACCCCAAAAACCATAAAAGAACCTACAACCAACGAACCAACCAATCAAAAATCCCAATAAGAAAAATAACCAGTGAAATTAAATAACTGTAAATCTGCTGATAACTCCAGTGCTACTCATAGAGATATTGCTACAAAATGACCTGCTGGTTACAAAAACTGATTACTCAAAACAGGAATTGCTTTATTTTTGTCACCTATTTGCATTGGAGAAGTGCCCTGTGAACTGCCATGGATGAATAACATTCCCTGGCAGTCACATACATGTTCATATGAACATATATATTCTTTTAACAACCTAGAATTTTTTCTGATATCCTCAAAGGAAATAAATTTACTCTCAGAGTGCTGTGCTAAAAACCATCTCTCATCAGACAAAATAATGCATTGAGCCAACATATTTGGATAAATTTGGAATTCATCAACTTGCACAATTGAAAACTATTAAGAGTCAATGATGAAACAATTGGAACATAAGTGTTCTTCCATGGTATTTTTTCTATTTCTATTTGAAATTTTAAATCCTGAGATGCTCATGCTGGTCTTCAGAATTTTATTCTCCATTCTAGTGTTCTTAAGTGCTATGGAGTCATAGAATAAGTGACTGAGTAAATCTTATATGACATTTAAATAGTTCTGGTGATAGTTGTACTTCATTAAGAAGTTACCTTTAACATGCTTTCTCAATTTTCGGCTGATATTATTTGTTGCAGGTAGACTAAAAGAATACTTCATTTCACCTGATTCCTCCTATCAATTTTATCATATATATGCTTCGATGCTGTAATGTCATCTGCCTAATCTAAACAAAGAAAATACCCGCAAGAAAAACTTAAATATAGTACTCTGAATAGTACGTAAATATATTCAATGTCCTGGATATTTCAGTTGTAGTTGAAGGGCTCTGTTTACATTTGTGAATTAAAACCTGGTTCTTTACTTTCTATCATGGGAACTTAGACACTGATCTCATATGTTGTGATCTAAATTTAGGTGTTTATACTTTGGAGCTACATAGTGGTCAGAATTTATTCTCTAAACATGAATCTAATTAGTTAGTCAAATAGATTTGTATTTTTATATTTACTTTAAGCCAGCATTCACTGAAGACATAATGCACTTGAAACAGTTTCCTTTTTTCTTTTTTTTAAATAATATTTGAATCAGATTATTTCTCCTTTATCACAGTCTTGTTGCTAAAGTAACTTCCCACTGAGTTAGTAATAAATATTTCCACCAAATGCTTGGTTTGGACTAGATTTTTTGGGGGTTTTTTTGGGTTTTTTTTTTGGTTTTTTTTTTGTTTTTTGGTTGTTTTTTGGGCTTGTTTTTGGTTCTGTTTTTGTTTTGTTTTTGGTTTTTTGTTGTTGTTTTTTGGTTTTTTTGGTTTTTTTTGTTTGGTTTGGTTTGGTTTGGGTTTTTTGGTTTTTTTTTGTTTGTTTGTTTATTTTTTTTGTTTGTTTTGGGTTTTTTTTTTGTTGTTGTTGTTGTTGTTATTGGTTTTTTTTTCCTAATACTTGAAATTTTGCAAAAAACCTTGTCAGTTTCTTAGTAGAAGCCTTCCTTTTAGCTGCTACACATAAAAGCAAGCATATTGCCAAATTACCCCTTTTTTTACCTATGGAAAAACTGAAAAATATTTTACTTTCTCATTATCTGTAGTGTGTTCTTACTTCAGATTATTTATGCACATTTTAATCTTTCTGCTTCTGCTGCTGAATTATAATAGATGCTGGTGGCTTCACAGTTTATCAGGCTTTTCTGTCTTGTACACAAACACAGCAATAACTGTGAAAGATTCTAAATATATGTGAAACTGGCAAGTATATTTCCATTCAATGGCAATTGTGGAAAACAAACAAAAAATCTAAATTCCAGGGGTCTGTCCCACTTCCTTAACACTTATTTTTCATAATGACTTCATAAAAGGCCTTTTCCTAGTACCACAGCTAAAAAACATGGAACAGTTACAAGATTTTGCCCAATTACTGTTGTTGTGCCTGCAAACAAAACTATTCCATGTGTGAATTCATTTAGAAACTTTACAATTAAAACTCATGAGAGAGACACACCTTTTTGGGATAGACAGACAAATATATTCTAGGTAGGAATGTCAAAGTATTTGTTTTGAATGCTTAAGCTTCCAAAAAAACTCTAGATGAGAAATATTGATTTTTCTAAAGATTACTACCGTTCAGAAGGAGACACTCAGGACTCATAAGCTAGGAAATTACTTAAAACCTGTAGAAAAAATAAAGCACAAGCAGCAATAATTTGCATGCACATGCCTTCAGTGAACTCCTGAACTGACCACTGTTTAGCAGAGAAGATAAACCATTCTCTTTATTCACTTCTCTCTGCTGAAATGAACACTGACATCAATTGTTAGTGTAGTTTTTTTTTTGGAAGACTGAAGTAAGAATAGCAATTAAATGCCAATGACTATTGGCAGGTAAAAAATCATAAAAATAATCAAAGTATTTTAAATCTACTATTTCTTGAAATTTGCAAGTTTATCATTTGACTGTTGTTTAATACAACACAAAAAACAAAAATGTGAATAAGTTTCACTTTCCAGGCAATAAATTTCCTTAGAAGGACATCTTAGAAAACACCTAAAAAATTCAATTGAATTCTTTAGGACTCACAGGTAATATCTCAAAATATTTTCTCATGCTTAAGTCCTTGTTTGCATTGCTTAAGTTTCTACACATGCAAAACCAGCAAAAAAACCCAAGGAAAATTTGTATTATATTCAGGGTAGGAGAAAGGAGCACAAAGTGGTTTTTATGTATTCACTCCAACAAAACTGCTGATCTGAGATGCTTCAGTTGAAGCTCCATGTTTCTAACAGAGAAAATCAGAAGAAAGCTCTGGAATAAGACTGTCTCTTTTTAATATGGAAGTGTTTTCCTCAGAAACTATTCAAAGATTGGACAGAAAGAGAGGAGAAACAATAGAACAGTTCCTCCTCTGTTCTATGGTTTTTTGTTTTCCAAGCTTGTCTATTTTGGAAAAAGCTGAGAAGTCCCCAAAGATTCTTTGAAAAGGCCAGAATTTCCCAAGCTCACTTAAAGACAGATTGTCTTTTTTTTTTGTTTTTTCATTCTGTAAGGGCAAAAAAGTTACTCTGTGAGAGGATGATGTGAAGTTGTGAGTTTTATGCCGAGTTTGAACTCTGTAAGAAAGCAATTGCTGACAACTGACTTTTCATTGTGATGTTACTGATAGGGCTAAAGAGGAAAAAAAAAACAAATCAAAACATTAAACAGAGCTAAAAATAAAGTAAGCATTAATTTTTACCAGGGAGTGAAGCTGCATTTATGAAGTTTCACTAGAAAATTTAAGGTGTGGACTTTCAATATGTATAAATTTTAACATTAAATAACTCCTGGTTATTTTGATTTTGCACATTAACCTGACTAATGACTACAATTTGTGTGTGTGCTGGAAAAAGGATTTTTATTTCTGTTTACAAACTGCTTGTAAGTGAATGCAAACTTCACTTGAGAAGAAAATTGCAGAATGAACAAGATATGGCAGAGGGGACTATTTCCATGTATTTTCCTTTAAAGATATTTTAGTTTTGAATTGAGGAAATACTTCCTTTTCTAAATTGAAGCTGATTTTCTGCATGTATAAATTCTTGCATCATATTTTCAGGAAATAGGTATTTTGAATGTTTTAACCTCCACTGATATATCCTTCTTCACATAAGCTGGTCCTTGAATTTCACCAGCTTCCTTATATTCTTGAGACAAAGGGAGCTTCAAAAGGAGCTGTGTGGAGTCTTTGAAGTCCAGTGACTGCTGGGGTCTGGTACAAACTCTGCTGAAGCTGGAAACCACCACGACTTCAGAGGCTTCCAGTGAGGACACCAAATGGGACTATTGCTTGCTTAAACTTTGTTGAAATCTGTGTCTTTTTATGTAAACCAGTTCACCTTATATTGCTGTTGTTCACTCATATGAAGCTTTTCATGCAGTTTCTAATCCTTATGATATCATGCATATCTCTTAAAATTTTCAATCTGTACAACTGATTTCATGTTTCATCCAAATTGTAATTTTCTGGTTTGTTGTTTGTTCTGTTTTGTTTTTTTAAATAAAAGTCTTACTTAATCTCCTGTTTTATCAAATTCAATATCAGGAATAGGAGAGTTATTATAATAAATTTCTTTAAAATGGAACAGATTCCCCCCTGAATTTGATGGTGTGCTTAGGTACTCAGAAAGGGTGAGTGGTAGAAATAAAGAGTGAGGGAGACAGATTTTTCTGTTATTTCCTCTTACTGGCATTTAAACCTAAGTTTCTATATTAAATTGATGTTTATAACTATATGTATCTAAATTTGCTATTTGAGAAAATTATCAGAATTCTTTTTTGATTTTAGATAACTTCTTATTATACATCTTACTTAAACCAAGACTGAAAATCAATCTCTGAAATTATATAAAATCTATTATATTCTCACAAAAGTGCTTTCTCTCTTACAGATTTCCTGTTCAATACTTTAATATGGACAAGAGCATATCTTTATTTGACCTCATGTCAAAGAGAGAAAAAAAGCCTGAGGAAGCTAAAATGTTTTCTGGTACTAAAACTCCAAAGCTTCAGGAAGTTTCTTTATTACTTAGAACTGTATGTTCTAATCAAGCATAAAACAGGAAAGTGACTACTATCAAAGGACCCATAAAAAGAGTTTATGATGTTTCAGATTCAGACAACATAAAAAGGACATATTCAAATTAGAAACACTATTATAAAGTGTGATTCTATAAGGAATCTCCATAACAGACTTAATAACCTGATTAAAGAGACAAAGTAATAGCAATATACACAAGTACTAATTAGAACATTGAAACTATTACGCCTCATGTGGGAGACAAGTAATAAAATTCAAAGAATATTTGTAAGAAACACTATCAAACTAGCTTTTAAGTTTCCTACTGCCTCAGGCTGATTATGTGAACTTGTGGCATGTGTCGAAAATGTTTAAGCCAATCCATTTGGCCTGGAAATGCTCTCTTCTCTCAGTGCATTTCGCAACATTACACTAAGATGTGGTTTGGTTAAACTACTTTTCACAATGGGCCTGTTTGGTGGTGTTGAAAGATTCAAAACATTGTTGCTCTTCTAATCAAGAAAGAAATGTTGCCTCAGTAGTATCACAATTCTTTAAAATTGCTTGCCTTGCTTTTACTCTTGAACATACAGCAGCTTTGGATACCTGAGATAAATAACTATGAATGGAAATATCTGAATGAATATTTAAAATAATAAATGGTAGTTGAAATATCTAATAATCATAAAGTCTCACTGAGAATAAAATGTATTGAAGACTCCCTAGTATATTAGGAACAGTAATCATCACAACCTGAATATATTCTGTTTCAGAACTGCTGAGTGACCAATATTTGGCTTGGCAAGTATGAGGCATATTAATCTGAATTTATTAATCTTTAGTTAGAATATATCAGACAGAATTTGCTAAAGCAGAATTCTGTAAATAAATCACACATAGAAAAACATCGGTACTTTCTCCTTTCTAATGAAAGGGGATAAGGATTACCTTTCTTCTGAAAGGAAATAAAGTGGCCCTGGGTATTACTAGGATAGATTTCTAGGGTATTACTATACTCTTATTAGTTGAGCTCACTCTTTGCTTGTCTTTCCTTATACATTAAAAAAAATTCTGTTATTAACTGTCTATAGCATTTATGTCAATACTAAATTACTTGAAATTTCACAACACTTCCCCACAAATGTTTCCTTTCCTTTTCACATTTTTAGATAAGCATTTGGCTTGAATTCTTGCTCCACAGCCCTGTCTCATATGAAACACAATATTTCAAAAAGTTTTAAAGCCCTTTAAATTAGAGACTAATTTCAGCCACAACATATTTGGGACTAATATTCTCTTCCCCATGTGATTTAAATTTTTTTCCTTCATAAACTGGTTCTTAGACGTTATTATCAGCTTGAACTTATGACCGAACACAGAAGGTTCCCTTCCCCAAAAGACTTTTTTCATTTATAAAGTTATTAAAAAAAAAAGCCAAAAAACCCAAACCCAAAAACCCACCCTTTAATGTTTAGTAAATAAATGGCTGCTCAGTTGTGTTGTTCATATAAAAGGTTGAAACTACATTAAATTATAATTCATTTGAAACTGAAAGCAATCCATAGAAACCTGTTCCTTCTAGCTCACCTCCAGTTAAAAACAACTCTTACTGATCACAACTGAAAGAAACATGAGCCACCAGATATTCAAAACACAAATTATCAGAAATCATTTGTATAAGCTGTGGGAACTGGAAAAATTGCACCTTACTACAGCCCCACCAGCCCTAGTAAAGTGAATTATACTCACTCTAAAATTTTCACAATCACAAAATATCGTATATATATGCCAATTAGGTAATTTTTCCTGTATTGGATACTGTTTTATTGGTCAACTGCCATTTATTGTATAAACTGACAGTCTTCACATCACCATTAAATTTGCCTCAGTTCTAAGGAAGATGATCTCTTTTGCTCTAAAATTTGCCCAAATATTTTTAAACTTCTTCTATGGTACTAATATTAACAGGTTTAGAAATCTCAGTCCACTATAAGAAAAATTAGCACTTACCATTGTACATGTTTGTTTTAACCCTCTGAGGGTTTTCCACACAGTATTTCTGCTCAATTCTTCCCTCACCATTCATTATCAAAATAAATTACTGTTGTATTTAGCCTAGCTGTAGGCAAAATACTTCCATTCCAGGTGCCCATCAGCTTTTTAAATCAATTATGTTAATTGACAGCAGCTTTAAACATTTTCTTAGTTATGACTGCAAATACATTTTTAAAACACCCCACACCCCCCAAAAAAACCAAACCCCAACCCTTTAAGGTAGAAAAACAAAGGAACAAAATAATAGAAATTCACAGAACAGAAATCTTCCTTTGGTAATTATTAAATTTCTCTAAGGAAGAAATATATAAAGAAGAAAATCTAGGGAGAGAACAAATCTCTCCTTTTCTTTCTAAGTCACTTTGGAGCATTTTATCAGTTCATTTCAGAGCTGAAAACCATATTTGAATTAGAATCAGCTCTAAACTACATTAGTGATGATTCAGTAAATGACATTCTTCCTCCTGGGTAAATTCAGAGCTGGAATAATGTTAAAGAGTAATGTTGGCTATCCTAGGCACAGAGAAAATGAGCCTCTGCAAGGAGTGAAGGAATTCTTTTCAGGATATTCCTGTTCCTTGCATCAATATTTCTCTTTACCTTTCCTCAGATTTTTCAGCATTCCCCATTCCTACATGGTGTAAGGCTCTCTGTAACACAGTCCTCTCTTCTGCTGCATGACAGCACCAGAATATGTAACAGCAGTAGGATTTATGTTAGAAGTTTCTTGATTAGGGTAGAACGTGTTTGATTAAATTTGAGCATTTAAGAATTCTGGTGTAGCCAAGAACAGTAGGATTCAAAAACTATACATTTCCATACTATACCAAATTTTAATATCAGAAGACCATTTTCCTTCAAGTCTTATTGTCATTCAGATGAGAAATGTTCTTTGCTGAAGTGAAACTCAACACTTTTGCTTTAGCTTGAGTTATTTAGGCATTTCTTTTAAATATTATAATTTTAGTTCATAGAGTTTTAGATATGAAGTTCTAATTATAGTAGTATAACCAATATTGTATTTTAGGAACATAATATAAAATATAATGTACACATACATCATCATTATGAAATAAATTAAAATAGAACTGTCAAAATGTAGCATTTTGGTTTGATTAAAGCATCATATTTTGACTCTCTGCTGTAAAAATTCCTCTAAATTAACAACCCCCTGCAGATTTTTCAGATCTCATTGAAAATTAGTTTCGTGATGGAGGATTTCCATCAAAAATGTTATCAAGCAGGCATAGTTATTAGGTTAGCAATGAGGCAGCACTGTGAGGTCAATCAAGTGCTTAACAGAACTTTTTAGTGGTAGGTTGAAGGTGCAGCATGGCTGAGAAGCGACAAAGAGCTATGGGCTGCTCCTACTTTTATTCCTCTCCTCTTAACTGGCTCAGGCAGAGCAACAACAAGCAGACAACAGGGTGATTGAGACATATTTCTGTGGTATGCACTCCTCTGAGAAACCTAAATGTGTTGCAATCTAACTCAGCAAGATCAGAATTTTGATATTTTGATTTCCATTCAATAAGGTAATTTTTATTGGATAATTAAGAATCCTTAGCATGGCCAGCCTCATGGTGAAATACTGTAATTTGAAAAAAGTGAGAATATTCATGTAGTGTTTGTCAGGATAGGACTTACAAGAGTAAGGAATGCATGGTAAACTCATGAACATGTGTTTATATGTTTTTCAGAGGAAAACACTCTGAGCCTTCACCCAGTAATCCTACAGAGCTATCATTGTAGCGAAGGAGAACACACGAGGTTTAACCAATACATGCTGGCTCTCACTAAAAGCTGATGAAACAGTTTTGCAGAAATCAACTCATCGATCAGAACTATGTCTAATAACCCTCCCCATAATTTTATGAGAGAAATTGCAATGATTTATTTTACAGAAGTCTATGGGCTCTTTCCAACAATTTCACTAAAGTATGTTTAAGGAAAGGTTTATGAGGAAAATTTTTACTATGAAACATTATTACCACAACTCAAGTATTACTTCCACATTTTAAAAGAAGATAACTAAAGGCAACAAAAAATATTGGGATTTGTTTATTTATTTGTTCTTCAAAACTTATTCTATTGTTTACAAACATCGACTGAGTACATTTTATAATGTATTGTAAGTTCATTATAATTTGAACTGTCAATATATGTTTTTAAACATGACCTAAAAAGTAAAATTCCATTTTTTGAAAGAGAATTTGTATCAGTAGGTGGCTTTTTAATGAACTATAATTTGCCAACTTCTAATGGTAGAAACTTCATTTATCAACATATTTTCTAGTGATAAATGCTTACTCTTTTTTATCATTTTTTCATTTGGGTATTTGGAGGTGAGAACAACTAAACAATCTATAGATTTATATATCAGCTTGTGAAGAATTAATTATTTTGCTTTAGCCAAAAATAGGGTGAGTAAGGTTTCTTGTGTTTTTTGGCTTTTTTTTCAAACAAAATGTTGTCATTATAAACATCATAGCCATTTTAAATAAGCTTCATGTTAAGAAAAATCAGCCTTGTTGGACTGAAAGTATAGTATCTTACTCCCTATTCATTGCATCTTTTTGCATTTCCACAAAAGAGAGGATTTGATCTGGCAGATTCCACAATCAGTGTTCCCACCGAGTTTAAAAGAAATTCTACAAACAAAGTCTACAACTGAAGTCATATGTTCCTGAAGCTTGAGGTATACATGAAAGGGAGGGGAAACAGCTTTAAAGGAAATATGACAAATGTTAAATACTGAATATTGTAAAGTTCATGCAATAGTCATTCATCATTTGTGCCTCTAAGTGTCCAAAGTTAGCCATCTAGTTTCAGTGTCTTATTTAAATTCCTTCTGTTTGAAGGAAGAGGCTGACCTCCCTCTAAAATGCCTTAGAAAAACTAGCACAATAGTAATGTCAGAGGGAACAGTTCCATGCTGCTTTATTTTACTAATTGCAAAGTTAGCTCTCTCTCATGGATGTTTACCCCTGGTCCAACACAGTCATTTCTAGTCCTCAGAATTGTGTTCAATGAAGTATTAGGAGAGGACTCACAAGGGAGCTATTTTATTTATAATTTTTATTTATAATTTTCATCACTCTTAGTCCATATTATATCATTCTTCATCATACATTTAATTCAGCTGAAGTCGGGAATCATGGTAGAAATGCCAGCAGAGTACCAGAAGTCTGGGAACCTCTTAGGCTACGTTTGTCACTAGAGAAATGTAGAGCTGAACCACGAGAAGCACACAGTGCTACATCTGTCCAGGCCATAGAAATTTACTTTAAGAAATTTTCTATTCAAAGATTATGAAGAAGACACCTACTGTGTTTTTGTCACTATGACGAGTGCTATTGTCAATAGGGCTAATAAAGACAGCTCAGAACAAATGCACTATACTCTAAGCAGACCTCTTTTGCTTATAAACTTTATTTTTCCTGCTAGGTAAGCCATTTACAATAACAAAAGCGATTAGTAAATATGAAAGGAAAAAAAATCCGTTGTTAATTTTACTGGGAATTGAGTGTGACAGAACTATCTTATTGTTCTGAAAAGATCTAAAATTGGCCACTGTTTAACTAGAAAATCATTTCTCCTAAATTGAGACCTGCTTTACACTCCTGCCCACAGCTACCACAAAATCCATCACTGACAATGACTGCCACTCTCCT
Source organism: Serinus canaria (assembly GCF_022539315.1). Lineage (NCBI taxonomy): Eukaryota > Metazoa > Chordata > Aves > Passeriformes > Fringillidae > Serinus > Serinus canaria. The sequence continues at coordinate 63,457,959 of NC_066313.1, forward strand.
TCAGTTCCAGAGAGTGATAGTAGAACCCTTATTTCTATTACTTATCCACAGTAAAGCCCTCTCATTTTTAGAGACACTTCAACTTCCACCCATTTAGATTTTCAAACTTATTTTTTTTACATGCTTGCATCATACAGACATGAAAAACCCTGAATAAAGTGTAAATGTATCCATTTATATTTTGTAAATACTTGACATTGAATGATCTAAAAGATTTTCTGCTTTCAGGTGCGTTACAAATTGTTCTAAGAAAGTTGGTCAGCTGTGGCATTTAGCTCTTCATTAAGCAGTCATTGAGTTTCTTCAGGTTGAAAATCCAAGCCTCTATCTTCCTCACAGCATCTGGTTTATAGTAGAATCACTCAACAATTTCTTACAGGTACTTTTTTTTTTTTAATTTATCAGGTTTATTTGTATAATATGAGTCAATTAAATTTGCGTAGAGCAGATCTCCACTATTGGGATTCTCTTCTCTGAGTCTTTCAATTTCCCTGTAGAGTTTTAATACCTGATGATGATTGTTTTTTGTAATTAAGATTTAAGTACCCAATCCCCCAAGACTTGTCATACAGAGAGCTGCCACTCAAGCATTCAGCAACCCTTTCAGGCACACCCTTTCTTTGTCACAGCCTTTTCCTAGCATTCAAGAGCTCAGAAGAAAGCCTTTGGTTGAGCAGTGCTGTACTTCATCCCCCATATTTTGCTAATCCACCCCATATTCTTGCTGCAGTTTACCTATAACTACTAAAAGGGTAATGTCTCTTTTAGCAGCTGCCAACAGTACATCATGGGAATGAATAAGGCTTCCATTCGACTGAGTAAAGTGAGAGACTGCTCTATCAATAACACATCTTATTCATGCTGTAAAACCTAAAAAAATCTAATCACCTAAAAATCAGAGTTATAAATACAGATTTTGTTCTTGCATATGCTCATAATTCATAAAACAAGTAACATGGGTTCAAAGTCAGAATGTTTACCTTTGGGAGATTTTTTTTTTCCCTGTTGTTTCAGTCAAGACATGACGAGAGGCAGGGCAGACTCACTCAAGAGCAGCAATATGCAAAGGGAACTAGAGGTCAGTGAATCTGTATGAAATCCCGATCAGTGATGCCAATCATGTTTTTGTACCACATAATTTTGTTTCTGTTATGTCAGACAACAGTAAATGCTAACATAAGATGCACAGAAATGCACCTCAGTTGAAGCACTTTTTTAGCCACAAGGATAACAGAGGTCATAAGCATCCAGAACAGGTTTCGTCCTTCCTTCCCTGAGGTCCCAAGTTGTGCCAGGCTATCAGTGTGGCACATCAAGAGTTTATCACTAAGCAAAATAGAGGACACTGAGGCTCAGGTATGTATTCTGGATATATCTTGGGAGGTTTCACTTCCAATTAGCCATAACAAAGCCCACAGACTAAATACCCACTAGTGTTTGGATCAAGTTAATCACACTAATCTTTAGTGTGCAATTCTTGGTTTACTTTCATCCTAAAGGAGGGCAATCATGTAAGGTGTTACTGTATTGTGAGTGGAACCAAACCCATAAATATAATATTCTTTTCAGAAATTAGTCTTCATCAAAAGTGAAAAGCTGATGAAGGCACATTCATAATATTCAAAAGGCTAAAGAGCACAAACAGCAAGGGGAAAAAAGCGTTGTATTTTTAAATCTCTTAAATTTGGATCCCCACAGATGCTGTGACTGTGCCTTCAGTATCAGTCTCTTAAAACTCCCAAATAGAGTATTAATAAATAATTTCAAAGTAGCTAGATTGATTTAATATGTCCCTTACTGTTTTATTTTTAATTTACCATGCCACTAATCTATCAATCTAATCCTGTACTCATAATTATTTGTTGACTTTAGTAGAGAGAATTAATTCTTTATATCTTTCAGGCTCTTTAAATGATAATATATTTCAAATTTAAAATTACCATCAGGGTATCAGGGCTCCAGGGGAATGCTTGAAAACACCTCCTTTTGTTTGATAGAACCTTTAGACATATCACATGCTACCCATAATGAGTTGCCTTTATCCAGATTAGATTTAGAAAAACACTTTTTTTTTTGTCACAGATTTTGCAAACAGAGGGTATCTAATTAGAAACAAGTTATATATTCAGCACTTAGTGTCAGTGCTTTAGTAGCAATGTGAGAAAAAAACTAAGAATAACCCAGGGGAGATCCAGAGAATCTGTGCCAACAGTGTTCATGGCTTCACAAAGCACTCAGTCACAAACTGTCAAACAGAAAAAAAAAATGTATGTAAGTTTGGGTATAATGTACTTTGTTGAAAATATGCTAAATAACATAGCATATGATTTATCTTAATTGTCATTCCTTTCAATGGAGTGTGTCATTGATCTTCCTTTTCCTCCCAATATGTGTGACTCGTCTTTGTTAATTCACTGTGTATTAGTTGTTACCTTAGTCCTAAGTTCAGACCTGAGCTATTGTAAATGCTGTTTACATGTTCATTTAATATAATGTGCAAAGCAGACAAATCAGAACTGCAGATCCTTATCTAAATTGATGTGATGCTCCTTCAGCTATCTGCACCATGTCCTTCAGGAAACTATCCAAATCAAAATTATTTGTTTCAGACAGCCTTTATTTTATATAGGCCTGTCCACTGAAGCAGCAAGAAGGGAATTTTTCTCACCTAACTTTCAATGACCAAACTGTCTTCTTCTCCTAAACAGCCTATAGAGATTTGGAAGGTCTTTTTTCATTGTTCCTATTATGAATGCCTATTGTAGCAGATACATGAACTACACCCATTACTCTACATACAGTTATATGGAAAGCATTTGTAGGAATAAGACCTCTCATTCTCATGCCAAACTGGAGATTTCTCAATTTAGAATAAATGAAAACTAGCCAAAAATCTGTCTCTGAAGTACAGCTGATGCAGCAGTAAGACTTTGAGTCACAAGCAAGATCAGAGGAGACTCTAGATGTATTCTAGATTTAATTCAGCATCAATACAATTAAAAATCATTTGGCTATTTATTAAAAAAGGAGAAACAGAAGAAAGTCTATATTATTTACCATGCAAAGTATATTTTACTAGGGTTTCATTATTTTGTTTTTAGATTTGTTCTTCATGAAGAATTAAATTCATTGTAGATGATCATTTGAAAAGATCACGTATAATCAGAAAATTTGAAAGCAATCATGGATATGAAAAACTATGAAGAAAATTAAGAAAAAAATTTTGTTGATGAATTTATGGCAGTGTATTTTCTATTCAATAAATTAAAACCTTATGGCTCAATGTGACCACAATTTTTATTCATCATTTTTAAAAGTAAAACCTAACCTAACATACATATTTAGTATATGTGACCCCAATTGCTTTTAATTCTGCATAGGTAATGTATAAGCACAGTAAGTATGGAGGTACTATATTCAAGATATCTACCTGAAGAAAAGGAAAAAAGAATTTTCTCTTTTTACTACGTCACCTAGATAAATTGTTCTTGTTTCACTGTTCAAATTAATTATAATTGCATAGTTATTTTTAAAAAAAGCCAACAGAAAATGAACATTTATTAGGGTTTTTTAAATTGAAAGTTTCAAATAACTTAGCAGTTTATGCTATAGATCAGAAGTATCAAGTGGTTGATCCTGTATAAAAATGTCTGATTTACCTGTTGCTCATTTGAAAATGAATGTAGCACTAAACCTACTTCACATCACCTGGCTGTACATTTCAGATGACAGGATGGCAAAAAGCGAATGGTGAAATACAAAACATATTCATAGACTTCCAAAAGGTCCAAATAAGAGTCTCTAGTGGAAAACGAAAATTCTTTTCGTAAAAACAACAGTTTAGTGTGGAATATAGGTCTTTTATTGTACAGATTGTATGGTTCTGGTTTGTTGGTTGCTTTTTTCCCCTACAGATGGTTTTTATGAAAATATGGTAAGACTCTAAATATACGATGCATAAAGTTAACACTCAGTTCCTACAGCTTCATTTCCAATCTTCTGTAGCTCCATTGAAGAGTAAAAAAGTAATGAAACAGGAAAGCCTCTTAAATTAAAAGCATTGCTGTTTTGTAGCTTAACATATCTTTTCACCTCAGTGTAATTCCACCATGTGAAACATAACAAAGAGCTATAACTAAAAATTCCAATGTCATATAACTTAGTGTTATGAGAAAATATTTGAGTTTTCTCTTAGGCAATACAGAACTAATTTGCACGATGAAAGTCTTGCTAAATTGTACTGAAGTATGTGAAAGATTAAAACTGCACAATGGATAAAAGCATGCCAAGAAATTTAATTTACCAAACACTTACTATAAATTAAAATAAATGTTAGAAGTGCTTAGGCACTGCAATCTGCAGGTGAAGCATTCTGACAGAGCTACTCATCTAAGAAGTAGAGTTAATCTTTCCAGGATATTTTAAAGATTAGGAAAGGTTCAAGAAGCTGTTCTAGGGCTTCAACAGGAAAAAAAATTGTTAATCTTTAATGTTTTTCAGCTTATATTTTCCAGGGAAATCTTAAGACTGTCAATGATTGAATTTACATATTCCCCAAACTTTATGACACCTCAAATCTAAATTTTGCACAGCTATGACAAAACAAACAAACAAGCAAACAAAAACCCAAACAACAAAAAAACCCCATGCAAAACCCAAAGAAACAAACAAAAAGGCATGGTGAAATAAATGCTGGTTAAGTAAATATTTTAATTGACTCTTAAAATATTTGGGCTTCATTTTCTGCCAAAAGCTGAGGAAGGAGAAATGAGGGATTGGACATGAGCTGGTTTATTCCTCAGGAAGAGGAGCACTACTAATGTTTGTTCTCTTTAGACTTAGTTTTAATTTTGGGTACTCTAAAAGTGAAACAATAGACTATATAGATTTTTGTCTTCAATTAGAATTTCCATCCATGTTTCTTTACATTCCTACCCCATTTTGGATTTAATCAAGTGAAGCAAGGTTTTATATCACCAAGCAATGGTTTTGGAGTAGAAGATATAGAACTTTGGAAAAACTTTGGGTACACAAGACCTCCTTTGTGGAAGCTTTGAAAAATCCTTGAGTACTCAAAACCTTTATTAGCAGCAGATAACTTCAAAGTAAATATAATTTAAGAACAACCATTCTATGCTGAAATCAGACAAAGCAGTGAAAGTAGCTGAAGTTCGGGGATAAATTATAAAGTGAAGAGTGAGAACCCAGATTAAACATTAGCAACCTAGATGGGATTTATTCAAATACTCCTGTCCACCATAAACAATTGGGGCATCTCCCCCAGGTTAGGCATTTACTTATTTTGATCTCTCTTAGAAGGACTTGTGAATGAATGACAGTACAATGACCTATGTTAGGAAGAGGTGAAAGCACATCTGATTATATATAACTAATTTTTAGACTGGAAATTGAAATATCTCTTGTAAATATGCATGATTTGCTATTCTCAATTCTTTTCTTGTCACTATGAACATAAAAAAAAGCCACTGAGCAGCAAAGAAACAGATTCCCTACTCTATTTAGGCCTAAATAGAAATTTTAATAAGTTCTGTATTCAGAAAGTAAAGAATTCTCCAAATCAAGTAAAAAAAAATGCTTTTCTTCTGTCAGGATAAGCTTTGCTCCTACCATAAAAATAACTAATGAAGAAAAAAAATTAGGAAAACAATATAAAAGTTTCTACTTTACAGAAATCAACCTGAAAACTTGAAGAGTTCTGGGTTACTAGTTCCTGGAGAATGAGTACAGCCCTTTTTTTGCAATTAAATTCCCTGAGAGAGTTTTTTACAGAGACATGTATTTTGTATACTGAAATCTAAAGCACTATTAAAACAGAAGGGACTCTCAGATTTGCCAGGGCTTCACAAAGAGGCAGGATGTCTTCATAAGTAGCAGGCCCCTGGCAAAGATCAGAATATAGAGGGTCCACTGTGAAGTTTCCTTCTCTCACCCTTATAAATCATTACAAGTCAGATATAAATTTTGCCATCTGTAAATAGATGCTAGAGATTCTGACCTCATCTAAGTACATGGAAGTCTCTAGTAGCAATAATTATTCTTTCTTGTCATACTAGTGAAAAAACTATATATGCCATATTTTCATTCTAAGACATTAGTTGTTTTGATGTCTCTGACAACAGAGGTCTGTAAGATAATTTACCTCCTACAATAATAAAAATAGAAAGTATTTCCTTTCCTAGGCAGATTGCCCAAGCTGCAAAGAACAGACCTAGCTGATTAACATGCAAGTTTTATAAAATAAGCGCTGTGCTCAAAAACTCAATTCTGGTTAATAAATAAATATTATGTTTTAAACAACCTCTCTGGTATAGCATATTACTGGTTCTTATAAATTGGAAACAGACAAACAAATAAATACATAAATTAGGAGGGGTACAGGAAAAAAAGAAAATCTGGACTCTTCATTTCTCCACCACACACACTGAAAACTGTTTGAAGCAAATAAGTAAATTCATTGTCAGGGCATTTCAGATTCAACAATAAAATTTTAAAAGTTTAAAACTCTTAGGATTAATGTAGCTGGTAGGACTCTCATGAAAACGTTGGGGGGAAAAGCATAAAAAAATAGTTCTGTTTTCATAGAGGTCTTCCCCAATTCTTTCTCCCTTTAAAACATGTGTAGGTGTACCTTCAGCAGCACTCACAGGAGATGGCAGCAAATTGATTGCCTTTGAGACCTGTGATGTAAGTACTCCTAAGTCACCAAAGCAGACGTGAAGAAATATAAACAAGCAATTTGCCTCCCTCCCTTACCTGTGAGTCAGTTTGGTGAATACTTTTAGGAGAAAAGGTACTCAAGCATGATGGCAAGTGATTCAGACATTCTTAAACACTGGAGACTTGCATCTAATTTCCAAAGTTTGTCACTCAGAAACTTTAATTACAATGTTAGGAAATTAGCACTTTGCATACTGTAACATAATTCCCCACAGTACTGTGAAACTATATCCTGACATTGATCTGGTCTGCACATGTAATGATGGCAGAATATGTTATTAAATAAGAAGTGAATATTTAATTGTTTACACAGTGAATATCACATTTTAGATGTCACTACAATATAAATATTTACGATAAAATGGTAGTTAGAGAAGCAGTAGCTTAAAAAAGATCAATCTTTTTCAAAACAGGATGGCATATTATTTCAGTAATTTAGTAGATCTATATAGTTGTAATGTGCTATAATACATTTTGTAAGTCAATAAAACATTACTTGAATTTTAAAAATTATATTTATTTCTAAAATTAATTTAGAAATGGTGAAATGTAGCACTCAATAAAATTTATTTAAATGAAGTATTCAGTCATTAGTATATAAAGCAAAGTTGTCTTTTCCACAATTCTGCACGTCTTCCCAATACATTTCTAGCTCTGTGCAAGCAGGTTAAACCTAAAACTGTTTTAAGATGCTAGGTAGACACAATCTTCTAAGAACTTCCAAAGCAAATAACAAAATGAAAGCATGCATTAATAATGCTATTCCTACAATTCAAAGCACATCTGCAAAATGGTGGTACTATTTAACACTTCATACTGTCTGAAATTCTGTGCCTTTTTCCTTTTGGTCTTTTGTCCACTTTCCTGGAAAAGGTAATGAAAAAAGCAGCAGAGGCAAGACTCCAGAAAAAAAATATAATGAACTTGCTCACTGCAGTAATTATGGGGAAGTGACCAAATAAATGCACAGACAGGGTAATGAAACCAAAAGCTATAGGGAAATGATGAAAGACCTTAAAAGTTTTGACATAGTGCAACAAGGGTGGGGAGTCAAAGATCTTAATGCTGGAAACACACACTTATAAACTATAGCAACACTTCCATACTGCTGCAATTCATTTCCCTCATATTGTTTCACTCTTCATAGGAGAAATTACTTATAGCCTTTTTTTATGTTGTGTAAGGACTCACTTCAAATTACATGTTTGTGAGTTCAGTTCTAAAAAAGACCTATGGTTTTATGCTGCCTGGAAAAGACTGACAGACATGTAGGTGGAGAACATGTGGGAAGAAAGAGGAACACTAAACACACATGCAAAAAAAGTATATTTGAAGTATGAGCAACATTCAGGTTTTGATTTAAAACACTTCTGTTAAGATTGCAGGTGACAAAAAAGGGATTGTATGGCTGGGCAAACACTTCATTATAAATTTTATTTGCTCTGGTTTGTAGTCATGACATGAAATAAGAATAGAGTTCTCAAAAAAAAAAGAAAGTAGAGGAATGGATGAAAATTTCAAGAATGCAATTGATTCTTAAATTTTCATATAGCCATCTTTTGCCTTATACATGCCAACTGAGAATAAATACCCTTTCTATTTCAATATTATTATTATTACTGGAATTATTATATATTATTTCTAATAATAGAAAGAATGATAATATGTTTTAGAGATGTTTTACTGGAATTGTATTTTATAGTTTTTGAAATACAGGAAACAAAAGCTTTCCTTAGAAATATCTTTTGGAAACCATTAATATTGGAAAATTCCAGATTAACCTGTGAAGATTTCCAGGTCCTTTCCTCAGTTCCCTTTTTTGTTGCAGTTTTATTGATGAGAAAAAAAAATACCCATTTTTTCCTTTGTTTTTTTTTTTTAAGTGACCATCTAGGTGTATTCAGAGATAAATTACATTACGTTGTATATATATTCTTTAAATAAGTAATAAATAGATATGTGTTGACATTAAACAAGAACAAATAGTGGTTCCTGTCCCTGGGATGGGTAATCCTGGGTGTACATGTAGACTGTGAGGCAAGGTGCTGGAGTCCTCCTCTATAGAAAATGAATCTAGGGTTTTTGGTTGATCATAGGCTCAATATGAGTCATCACAGTGTTCTGGAGGTCAAAAGGGACATCTGTATGCAGTGGTGCACCAAGAGCAGAAGACAACTACAGAAGAAATAATTCTCCCACAATAATGAACACTGGTTGGCCTCCCATTGAGTTCTGTGTGCAGGATTGGGATTGACAATATAAGAAATATGTAAAAAATTTTAATGTGTCCAGAAGGGGACAAAAAAGGCAGTGAAAGGACTAGAAGATATGACTTAGGAGGAGATGCTGAGAAGACTAGGATTATTCAGTTTAGAGAGAAGACTGAGGAGGGATCTCATTGCTGTCTACATCTTCCTTATGAGGGAGAGAGGACAGGGAGGTGATGATCTCTGCTCTCTGGTGCCTGGTTATAAGACACAAGTGACTGTTTAAAATTATGTCAAAGGAAGTTCAGGTTGCATAGTAGGAAAAAATCTCCACTGAGAGGATGGCCAACCACAGGAACAAATTCCATGGGGAACTGGTCATGACCCCAAGTCTGTTGGTGTTCAAAAGACATTTGGACAACTCTCATATGATTGAACTTGTAAATTGCCATGTGTGAAGTCAGGAGCTGGACTCAACACTTGTAGGCAGCTTCAAACTCAGGATATTCTAAGATTTGAAGAATTATTATTAGAAAAATATTACAGGAAATTGATCTTATTAATTTGATCTTGCAAAACATGCCATGTGCTTAGGGATGGTGCATTTTTCTTTTAATAAAGAAGAAAGAAATTAGTGTAATCCAATAAATTGTCAGAGAATAAACCAATTTCATTCTTGTAGACCTATATACAGTGAAATTTAAAACCAGGAAAGATGTTTAAATTGACATCAGATTTACTTATATTAACACTACTCACTGCTGGTGAAACTGACTGTGCAATATTTCCAAGCCCACAACACTTTTGTTTACATTTCTAAAAACCATAGTATAGTTGTAAGTTTAAATATCGATTTGAAGAAAAGGGTAACAATTGAAATAATACCCTGTGCATTAAGGTGTTAGAAAAGTAACATCTTCAAAAAATACATCCTAACTGCTTTATTTCCATTTGCAGTGATGATGAGAATAATAAATGTAGCAAAATATTTCAGGAGACAAAAAGCTAAAAGTAGGTGAGGTAAACAAAGAACAGATATCAAAAAGAATAGGATAGATTCTTCTTCTGCAGTTAAAGTGAGAATATCCACTGAAATTTGCCTAAATTTACTCCACACTAAGCCCAAATATGACTGTGTAGATGATGGAAAATATTAATTTCTGGAGGGATTTTTTGTTTGTTTTTTGTTTTGTTTTGTTTTGGTTTGGTTTTTTTTGATTGGCAGGCAAGGAAGAGGAAAGTCAGTTAATAACTAATAATTAATGATGAAGTCAAAAAAGGATTTTGGCATTCAAAAAAGTCACAGTGAAAAAGGCTCTACTATATTGTTCTTTTCATAGCAGAAACAGGTATTTTACAGTGATAAAAAGTAATTCAAAAATTGCACTTTCCAACGCAGTGATTAGTTTTTTGACAACTGACCACCCAAATAGCAAGAAGCTTTCAACTTTCAGACAGACATCAGCAAAAAGCATATATTAATTGTCCCAATTTCATAGAGGGGTCTAGAAAAGCCATAAAATTTTACTTGGTATTTTTATAAAAAAACCTTTTATTTCACCAATTCCTTTAACTTTTTTTTTCCTTTTCCCTCCCAAGATCCAACATCCTGCCAAGAACTTGCATGAGTTTAATAAAATTATTGGGAAGCTAGAAAGAAAGGAAATTCCATTTCATAAATGAGATTTCTACTTTTCTGCTTTAATAAATAGAAATCAAAAAACCAGTTAATACTTCCCCTTTTATTCAATCTTGCATCATTCCTTTCTCTACTTACAGTGACAATGCACAAGAGATAAGGACTTATTTCTTGTACAGTCATTGCATCAATAAAGTCAAATCAAATTGAATTTTCTTCCTTACATTAAGATTGAATTTGGTTGCTACTATTTTGTTCTGTTGAATGTAAGCAATCCTTCCATTTTTTTGGTTCCTCATACATTAAAAAATAGGTTGAATGAAGCAAGAGCAACTAAAATCATCTACCTGGACTTGTGCAAAGCATTTAACACTGTCCTGCAACACATTCGTGTGCTGAAACTAGTGAGATGTTAATTTGATGGATGGACCAGTCAGCAGATAAGGAACTGGCTAGATGGTTGCACTCAAAAAGTTATAGTCAACAGCCCCATGTGCAAGTGGAGACCAGCGACAAGTCAAGTGCCTTGTGGGGACCAGCACTGTTTAACATTTCCTTTGGTGGCATGGACAGAGGGATTGAGCGAGCAGCTGAGGTAAGGACAGAGAGAGATCACCCACCAAATACTGTCATGGGCAAAGCAAATTATAGACATTAATTAAATTTATTGCTAGCAAAATCAGAGCAGGATAATGAGAAGTAAAATAGGACCTTAAAAACACCTTTCCCGATACTCTTCCCTCCTATCCAGCTCTACCCCCTACTCCAATGGTAGCCAGGCAATGGGGGCTACAGCCAGTGCATCACTCATTGCTCCTGACACTGCTCAGGGAGTCGTTCAAAGTACAGCACAAGTTCTCTCTCACCAGAAACAGTTCTCCATGAACTTTTCCAAGCAGGAGTCCATTCCACAGGTAGCAGTCCTTCCACTATTCCTGGTCACTCTTCGACAGGATGCAGTCCTTCAAGGACGGGCTGTTCTAGCGTGGGTCCCACAAGTCCTACCAGGAAACCTGCTCCAGCATGGGCTTCTCTTTCTACAGCTCTGCAGGTCCCTTTCAGGAGCTTGCTCCAGCATGGGCCTCCCATGAGTTCACAGCCTCCTCTCAGGAATCCTCCTGCCCTGGTTGTGGATCTCTACATCCCTGTGGTCCTCCATATTTTGGAGGGGCTCAGCTGCTTCAACTTGGGCTTCACCACAGGTTGCAGGGCAATCTCAGCTCCAGCACCTGGAGTGCCTTCTTCCCTTCCTTCTGTGTTGGCCTTGGTGTCTGCAGGGCTGTTCCTCTCACACGTTTCATCCCACTCTTCTCTAGTCACAATTGCAACTAAGCAACCACTTTTTTCTTTCCCCTCTTAAATATCACAGAGGTGTTTCCCTCATTTCCAATTGGCCTCTGCCTTGGCCAGAGGTACAGCTATCCTGCAGCCACTGCCAAACTTGCAGGAAGTTTCTAGCACATTCTCACAGAAACCTGAAGCCCTCCCACCACCAAAACCTGGCCATCCAAACCCAATACAGACCCAACATAACAAGGGCACTTAATGATACAACAAAGGTTAATGCTGTTAAACTGAAATGAGGCAGATTTAGTTTAGCTATTAGGAAGAAATCCTTTACTGTGAGGGTCATTTCAACAGGTTGCCAAGAGATGCTGTGGATACCCCGTCACTAGAAGTCTTCAAGGCCAGGTTGGATGGGGTTCTGAGCAACCTTGTCTAGTGCAGTGTGTCTCTACCAATGGCAGTGGGATTGAAAGGATATGATTTTAAAGGTCCACTTTAATCTACACCATTATATGATTAAATGAAATTATGAGTAGCGCCCCTTTTGGAAAAGTTTGTTGGTTTTACATCACAATTATTCCAGCTACAATTATTACAGTTAAAAACATGAAAAATTGTGAAATAATGTTGAATTAAATATGGTGGTTTATTAAACATTTTTTCTTCTTTTTTTTTAATTCATAATAAGCCATTTCTGTAGTACACTTGTATATACACACAACAATTGTTTATAGTATAAACTCAGTTATTTTTCTATAAGTAGGAATATGCATTTCAACCTAAAGTAACCCCTAGCTATGGAGTTATGCTTGGATTCTTTCTGAGTATTGTTGAGTTGCACAATGAATATTGTGATATTTGAATTAAATAATAAATTACCAAGGTGTAAGATTGTTGTGTCTTGATATAAACTTTTATTCAATGTCTGGGATATTCTAGATAGCAGCCAAATAACGCTCTATACTTTCTAATTTGAACACTGCATACCACCTGCCTTCGATATAATTATTCCACATAATTCTACATAATTGTTTCTGTCAAGAATAAATGAAGCCTTAAAAGAAGAACACAATCATTACAAGCAACAGAGCCTGAGTTATACACTACAGTGTTCCTTTTGCTCTCCTTATACACAAAGTTGCTAATAGTAGATTGGGAAGGTGACAGAAGTTGTAAATTATTACACAGGAAAATACCTACATGGGTAAACTACTCAGTGCAATTTGAATTTTTTTCTGTTACTATTCACTGAATGGTGTTTCTTTCCATTTAATTTGTTCAGCATGAGTGGAAGCAAAGTGCAGAGGCTAAGCAGAGGCTAAACCAGGAAGAGATCCAGAAGTCAACATGATTTTTAAGCAAATACTACTGTTCATTTAAGGAAAAAATCTAGGTTTGTTTTTTTTATTTTTTAAGACATGCTCATCTGACTTAGACATATCTGTGCCTTTTCTTCACTTTCAGGAAATAAAGGAGCACTTTACTCATTAAAAATAAAGCGAATAGCACTGTTTAAAGATCCAAAAGCATAATCTCAGATCTTCATGTTTTCTACCACATATAACATAAATAATTGGGATTCCAAAGTAGGGGTAATAACTTGCAGCAGTTATTATGAACCCACCAGATGGAGATCATCTTTTTATATATGAACGGATGATGACACATGTCAATATGTCCTCATCTCCCTGGAGTCTTCCTGGTTTTTTACTGAGGAGATGGTTGCTTTAATAAGGCTTGTAACCCCTTTTTCAGGGCAACAGCCCCATTATAGCCATCATTCACTGCTGGCAAGGTGTACGCTAAATTGTACTTTTTTAAAAATTTTTTCTTAAATTTGTGTCTCATTCCTATTTTGTTTGGGTTTTTTTTTTAATAGTTTTGATTAGGCCACAGTCACATACAATTTTCACTACATGGAAGAGGTTGCTCCATGAAAAGCAATCTTCCTTTAACATTTAAGTACTATTTTTTTCTGTTTTGTATCTAATGTCTGAAATGGTAAATCAGGACTTCTAATTGCTATTGTCAGCTTTATTGTCTATGTATGAAAAGTAAATTTATGGCGCAGTTTTAAAGTTGTACATTTTTAAGGGAAAATATTCCAATAGAAGAAGAATAAAATTACCACATATTGGTACTCATCTACTTTTAAAATATTGTTGTGTTAGAGAAACCTAAAGTTTGGTGGGTTTTTTGTGATGAAGAGAAGGCTGAATGACCATTGTAAGAGTGGAAATCAACTATTATAGATAAAATTATCAGTTTTGTTTACACCATCCTTCCTTGCATAAAAATACTTGCATGTAAATTTATTTTAAATGGTTGAAAATTATTACCTATGCATTCAGGTAGAATATCTCCTTAATGTTCTATCCTGTTCTTTTATGGCACAAAGTTACACTGAGTTTTTTACCACAATTTCATGTATGTCTTCAAAATGCAATTTCATCTTTCTGTGAGAAGCAACATGATTTTTCATAGTAGGTATTACCTGCACAATCTGTAATCTTTTCCTTTAACAAAGCAAAATAGTGTAAGATAATATGAATATTTTTAAGAAACTGAGTTATTAATTCAGTGTTGTTAATAATGGTCTTAAAAAATTTTTACTATTTAAAATGAGAAGCAGCATGACTTAATGATAGTCCTCATTTTTAAAGACCAAATAATACCATTTTTTCCTAAATATGATTTCCTAATTAATGCAAGAGGAAAAAAGCCTATAATTTAACATTACAGTGATAATGTTTTTGGAGGAAGAAATCCTGCATTCTCTCATGTTTGTTAAACATAATCCCATATTAGTTGCAATTTTCTCAGAAACATGAGACTTAATTGTATTAGGAAGAAATAGAATTGGGGAATGGCTTGGATTGGAAGGGAAGGGTTGGAAGGGAAGTTAAAGATCATCTTGTTCCATCACCTCTGCTGTGGGCGGGGACACCTCCCAACAGATCAGGCTCCTCAGAATCCATCCAGCCCTGCTTTGAACATTTCCAGGGATGGGGCATCCAGAGCTTCTCCAGGCACCCTGTTAAGGTGCCTCATGACCTTCATAGTTAAGGATTTCTTCCTGATATCTATTCAAATACTGACTTTTTTTTTCATTTAGAGCCATTAACCTTTGTCTTATGCACCCTTGTCAGTAGTCTCTCTCAAGTTTTCTTGTTGGCCCCTTTCTGGTACTGGAAGGCTTCAATGAGGTATCCTCAGAGCCTTCTCCTCTCCATGTTGAACAACCCCAGTCTGCCTTCATTGGAGATGTGTTCCATCTCTCTAATATTTCCGGCTATCTTCTGAATTAACTCCAACAGCATCTTCTCACAGAAGATGTGAAATACCACAGGTACCTCTTTTGTATTATTCTTATTAAGATTGGAAACTCATTGCTACTAAAAATGTCAATTCTTTTGAAGCATTTTTTAAAAATCCAGAATCTAATTCTCAACGTCTTTACTAAGCTGTATTTTGGTAGAGCATACCATTGGAAATGTGATGAGTCTTCATGTAAAAATGCTGATTTGAATTAGATTTAGAATATATGTCATCCTCAATTAGCCTTCCCTTCATCAAAATGATCTCACAAACATGGAGAATGAATCTTTATTTCCTCCTTTGCACATGGGAGGTCATTTGTCAGATTTAATATACTTCCACCTACGTCTTCCTACATGTTTGGGTTCAGTATGGATGACTATGGACTTTGTGGGAAAAAAAAAATCACATCTGTAAGAACCTGAAATCTACTTTTATTAAATGTCAGTTATGTTATATATATCTATTCTGTAAATTATCGCAAAACTGATAAATCAATGATACGTTGTGTTGTAGTTAAAAATGCAAAAATTTCAAACACTTTCAAGAACTATTTCTGCATCTTAAGTTGCTGCTGGTACTTAAAATCTGGCAAGATATAATTTTTTTTTTAATTAGCTATCTATATTTTCTTTAAGCTTTAGATTGATGAGTTTTATTCTGTTGTTGAAGTTTAACATTCCAGGAATTACCTTTTTCTTAAATAGATTGTGAAGGTTAAAAATCATTTGACATCATGTACTTCCATGGTATATTGAGGCATGAGTTAAAAAATAACCAATAAATAAAAACAGTTTTAGAAGTGTTTTTGATAGGTGCTGGAACAACAGCTACTTTTAACCTTGAGTAAGTTATCTCCTTTAAAGACTGTAGTTAAAACAAGAACTTTTGAAATAAAAGCTGCCTAATGGAAGAATTAGAAGAGGAAATAACCAAAAACAGGGAAGGGGAAAATAAACAAAAAGACACACACCCACTGTCCAAACTTAAACAAAAAATGAGATCCAAACTCAAAATATGTGGAAGAACACCCTGTGGGTATGTGAAAATAGAGGAATGATGTACCTAGTTTGTGCACCAGGCTTATGCTTTGGCTGCTCTGGAAGAAGTAGAGAGACATTGCATGACACATGCTAAAGATATGGAAGTAATAGATCTAAAGGAATATCAGGATGGAAAAAATAATTTCTATATGTGAAGAATTTTCATACTTCTTAGTTTTTAACAGGAATCCACAAAATAAAAAAAAGTGTTCCTATTCATATTAGTATTTGCTAGTACTTTCTCTCCATTCTCTTCATGCCTGATTGAAGAAACATCAGACCATTGGGATTTCCTGCTTTATGAATGTGTTTACGTACAATAGCTGGATGTCAGGGAAGCCAAAATGCATGAGTAATGTGAATTAAATGCTAAATGTATCTGGCCCAAAGATTTTAATTCACCTTCTGCTATTCCTCTCTATGTTGAATAAATATTAGACAACTGATGTTAAAAAAGAAAGTAAGGATATAAAATCACATTCAGATTTTGTAGGGAAAAACTAAAAATAAATGTATAAAACTGGTTATTTTAAGTCTTCTGCCTGATACAATAATGGTAACTTGTACAAGCTTTCAACAATAGTTAAGATATTCTATTTCCCAGTAACAGGTATTTTTATGATTTGACATTTATCCATACTGAAATACTTACACAGCCTGAAGAATCAGAAAAGCAATGCTGTTCCTTCAAATAGTTGTAGAATTCATTGTTAGTGTATATGGGAAGTGTACATGTTAGTGTACATGTTAGTGTACATGTTAGTATATTTTGCTAAATAATTTAGTGATTTATTAGTTTAGATAGATATGTTTTAATCAGATATGCAAATAATATCATTTGTAGTGACAGTTGCTTGTGAATGTAATTATTTTTGGTATAACGGTGGTTTCTTCTATTGATGAGCAGATGATGGAAACTATGACAGAGTAAAAATATGAAAATAAAATATAATTTCAAAAATTCTTCCTCAAATTATTTTTAAAATCTCTGAATTTTTGATATGCAGTCCAAAATCTAAACTGAATAATCACTTCACCCTGTTTTCCTTTTTTTAGTTAGGTTTCTGCACCAGCAGGGGAAAATAAAGAGGAAATAAAAATAGAAATATGAGAAACAGTAAGATTTAAACTAAACCCATAAGTTTGTAAATTTACTTATAATGATAATAATGTTATGATACATTATATTAATAATGTTTTTTCCTAAAGCAAAAATCAAAAAAATTGCTTTTTAAAAGCTTTTCATAACAAATTTTTGACTGGTGGAAAATTAAATTGAAAAATTCTGGAAACACAGCGATTGCATAAAAATAAATTTGAATGGAATAGTTACATTTTAAGCAAGTATGGATTCTGGGTTATGAACATGTAACCACCTACTTTTTCATCTACACAAGTAGTCTACTGAGGGAGTTTCAATTGCTTCATCTCTGCCTAAACAACAACTGGAATACTCTATTGTGAGCTCACATCTTTATTATCACTAAGAGGTGTACTAAAAAGAGCCTTGGGTACCAGTGATTGTGGTAAAGTATGATAAACAGCACATCTCATTTAACGTATAACTTTTACCAGGTAAGATCAAATCTCTGTTCATAAAACTACACTATTGAATTAACCTTTGTTATTTCTAAAGATAATCATAAAACAGCCTTAAAAATCAGATGTCCAGTCCTCAGCTTGTGGAAATCTGCAAAGTCCAATTGAAATGTTGGTTTTGTAGGTCATCTTGTCTGATGTATATAAACTGGACATGACAAAATGAACTTATGCCTCAAGTGACTTCTATATTACTATGACCTGTCAAAACAATTGCCTAAATTATAAGGCTGTGTTCAACAATAACGTTTCTGTAGGCACAGCAACTTTCTTTGTACTCCTGCTAGCGCTGCAGGAAAGTTGTCTTCAGGAGTACTTCCAAAGGAATAAATGCCTGAGTGCTCTGCATTATTTTGTCCGGAATCTTTTAATGCATATTTAGGAACGTATATTTGAGTCTGTGAACAATTCCACTTTGATTGCCAAATATGAATAAATCCCACATTTAAACTTCTGAGTTGCAAGAATCTGAAGAATCACGAAATCATGTGCTCTGAAGAATCACAAAATCATGGAATAGTTAGGATGGTAAGGAACATCTGGAGATCTAGTCCAACCTCCTGATAAAATAGGTGTCGCCCAAAGCAGGTTTCACATAATTGTCTCCAGGCTGCTTTTCAACACACCAAGAGAAGTAGACTCCACAAACTCTCTGGGAATCCTGTTTGAGTGTTCATTATTAATCAGGTTGAGCTTCCTGGGTTTTAGTTTGTGCCCATTGCCCATTATCCCATCAATGAGCACCACTGAAAAAAGTCTAATCCCATCCTCTTAATCTATCCCTTTAAGATATTTGTATGCATTTATTTGACCCCTTCTCAGTCTTTCCCAGGCTAAATTGGCCCAGCTGCCTCAGTCTTTCCTCATAAGGGAGATGGTTCAGCCCTCTAATTATCTCTTGAACCCTCCACTGGACTCTTTGTGCTTCCTGAACTCGGGAGCCCAGAACTGGACAAAGCACTTGTGACGTGGCCTGAGCAGAGTAGAAGGCAAAGACAGCCACTGTACTAAGATAATTAATCTCAATCAAATTAATTAAAATAATCATGTGGACAAAGATAAGCAAGATTTAGTGACCATTCTTGACACTGTCTCTCTTAGTTAAGCAAAATTCCTGAAGAGTATTGATGATACTGAAGCTCCTCAGGGCGGATGCAGTCACTGTTGTGTAAGAAAATTGTGTACTCTAAGTTTGGACAACACAATCTTATGTACTGGATTTCCAGGCCTCTTCTGGAGCACAAAGCATTTCATCAGAAAACACAAGAATCTTCATACCACCACTCAGAGCTCATCTTTATTTCTGCACTGGATAATTTTTCCTCCCAGTTTAGATTATATACAGTTTCTGATAAAAACTAGTACTGGGAAAGATGTTCTCATTCACCGAATTCACAGGACTTTCAATCAGTAGAAGATCTGCAGGGGATATTTCCTGCCTTGTAGATATAATTTGTGTAATGTGATGGTGACCAATCTTCTATTACCCCTGCACTGTCTGGTACTACATTATGCTTTCTTAGATGGAAGACACATCAGGGAAGAAGTTGGGATTAATTCATGTTGGAGAATAACTTGACTGCATCAGATTCTCCAGTAATTTTAGTTAAAATTTTCCACTTATCCCCATAGCATAACCAGGATGTCATTAGCTCCTGGATAGCCCACACTGTGAGGAAATAATGTGAATGAGCTGTCAAACTGTAATCACTCTTCAAAGAAAAAAATTAATGTATTTTAGAAATGCATTAATCCAAATTAAAGTAGAAAACAGTTTCCCAAAGCTTTTGACTCAATATTTTGAATAAATATATTCATATTTGTTTAAAAATAATTAAATATGCCTTTATAAGCTATGAAACATTTTCCCTACTTTCTGAAATTGATTACATACTGCAAATTTGCAGCTTTTACAACATCTATTAAATAAAAGCCTCCACCCAGACATTTTACTGTGGCTTTATCTCCTTACAGTTTTACCTTTTACTCAATATAATTTCATCAGGTCTGTAATGATAAGGTTGGAAAAAATAACCTTTATGATACCAGATGGATTCTAATTCTCAAAATTCTCTGGTGATAGCACATTCTTATTGACATTTATACTGACTCCATTTATGACAGACTGAAGGTGATGAACAGGCCCATGCAAGAGGTCACCTTGTGTCAAAGCTGGTATACAGTCTGTCAAACACAGTGAATGTAAGGCTGCTAATGAGGAATTAACTAGATAGACTGTGGCCATTTTACTGTTTTCATGCAATCCAAACCTGTTAAACAATGCTAATCAGGTGTTTATTAAGTGAAACCATTATGCCAAACTTGCTGCAGACCCTACCACATGTCAAAGAGGTTGTAAAGTATTATTCATCAGATTTAAAGCTGATTAATGAGTCATTTAATAGTGAACCTTTCTTTTCTTAGCCTCTAGCTAAGCATATGTACCAAGGTTAAACTAGCACATACATGGTTTTGAAAGTAAAGTTTCTGTCAAGGGGAAAGAAAATCCTCAACTGCTCCAAGAAAATTCTAACAGTTGTAAAGCTTTTTGGATGATGAAGCTTATTTTCTTTTATTTTCAGATAAAAATTTAGCAAAAGAATGCCATAATAATAAAAATTGAACATGACAACTAGAAGACTACATACATTTTCAGACAGAGAAATAAAATTTATAAAGACAAAATTTTATAGTAACCTCCTACAAAACATAATAAATTTCAGCCTTCAAGCTCACATCCATTTTATTATCTTTCCTAAAGTTGTTATTTACACAATATTGCAACAAAATTGATTCTACAGAACCATCTTGACTACAGTGAAACCAAAAAGTTGGTGAAGTATTTGGCAGAACTGAGACAGCTATCAAAAATCTGCTGTGTGCATATCAGGGAGTAATAAAGGTATCAGTATTGAGGTAGCAGTAAATGCTAATGGCATAATGAACAGTAAAATGCTGAAGAGTGAACTCAAGTTCATGCTAAGACAATGACAGTCAAGTTCAGATAATCTGGAGAGTATAACCAACATTTCTTCAGTAAATAATCACTAAACCAACAGACACTGATACTATTTTAAACTTCTTTTAACAGTAAGAAAGGACATTACAGAGAACCTAGCCCTAAAATCTTGTATTAATGCTTAGTTAGGTATTAGTTTTGCCAAAGTTAGAAGGCTGAATAAATGTACAACTGTAATTAATAGTCTCACCTCCAAAAATGAAAAATAGAGAACTATTTTCAGTAGGACTATTATCAGCTGGGCATAGCAGCAAAACATTTAAAGGTGAACATGGCTCCAAACCATGAGAAAAAGATTGTAGTGAAGGCTTTTAGATATAGCCAGACTATAAACCATCTATAAAATGAAATTTAATGGCTCCTTATGCAGAACTGAAAACAGAACTGGTTACTAAGAATGAATCATTTCAGAGACTAAGACATAAAAGGATAAAAATAATTTCTAAAAGACAAGCTGAATTAAACCTTTGGAAAAAAACCAAACCAACATCGCATAATAAAACAAGAAATCAGAAAATTTTGTAGAGAGCATAAGTTATAACTTAAAGTTAGTTATGCAGCGAAGACAAATGCATTACCTCATCTTAGAGAAGTGGCAGTGATGTGCAGTGTGGAGGTAAAGGATTAACTGATAATGTCGATGGCGGGTGTGTAACTGTGCCAAATCTACCTGGATGCAATCCAGCACACTAAATTTCCCCATGAGGCTTTGTTACACTTTCAAACCAGAAATACTACAGGAGTCAGCAAGGTATTTGAAATGCCAGTGAAACAGAACATCCTTCCTGTGATGAGATGGAGTCAGCTTTTAAAGTACCAGGCTGCAGACAGGCTGACACGTACTTTGACACATATTTCATTGCTATATAAACTGAGCTTCCTAATGAAATGTGCCAATGGTATAAAGCTGGGAAATATTGCCAATATAAGATCAGATTATCATATGGCAGGAAATAATAACAGATCAGACCGGAAAAATAGAAATGGAATGGAAGAGTTTGAAGTACTTAGAGAGAAATAGCGAGAATGACTTCCGTAAGCTGATAAGTGAGTTCATCAGCTGATAAAGTTCATCTACATCACAAAATACATGATGTATAGCTTGGCATAAAATACTTACATTCTCTCAAAAAGAGATGAGAGTCTGGACAATGAAGAGCTAGTATATTTTTATTTTGCTCCAGAGCCTGTTGTCTGGAGCTGTTATAGAATAAGATCACTGAGTTTAGTTCATCCCGTGTTATACATGCTTCTCCTTTCTGTCACATCGACACTATCAAGCACTCCATGCGCCTTCATATCAGTTCTTGAGGCATGTGGCATGTTTTCAATATTCCCTCTTGAAGGTATTAATCTTGTTGACAATCACATAACCATAATACCCAGGTGTCTTGGGATGAAAAAATGGATGCCACCACCCCACTCTCAAACAGGAAATAATAAAGACACACTGGGTTAAAGAGATTCCAGCGTGGGCATGCAAAATCCAGTAAAGAACAGATTAGCCCTGAACCCTTTGTCTGGGCACAAGGGTTTATTTCTTGAAGAAGATATTTTTAACACTGGACATAAAGCCTCTGAGATCTAAGTGTATTTTATAAGCTCAGAATGCACCAAGGAAAATTTTTCAATGCAGATGGAGAAAAATTTATTCATATATCATACAAGTGAGTATTCTTCTGGAATACTTGTTTAGTTCACTTTCTTTGGAAAAAATGTAATTGAATTATTATTATTTTTCTAGCTAAAACCTATTACAAGAAAATACTACAGAAAAAAAAATATATGCTAATTTCTCTTTTGAAGGAAAGTGGAAATGGACACAAAAATGGGAGGAAGAAAATTGTTTATGATAAAGCCTCTCGCTGCCTCAAAAGTAACTGATTATATGCATGATTTTAAGCAGGATGTATTAGGTTAGCCTGGCAATGTTTTGGTACCACCCACGAGTCATTAAACTACATTTTTCTTTCCCCTAGCTGAGGAGAGGGAGTGATAGAGTGACTTGGTGGTTACCTGGTGTGCAAGAAGGATCAATTCATCACACAAAGCCATTCTGAAAGTTAGGTAAAGGCTTCTAACCAACAGAAGTGATTCAGTCTTCCAATAGTGGTAGATAGAAAAAAAAGCACCAAATGATTTTCAGAAAAAGTTACATCAGTTTATAAATAGGTTTCATAGATTAATAGAATGGTGTGAGTTGGAGAGGATCTGGCTTGTCAGTTCAGAAGAGATAAAAACTATAAGCACGCCACACAATTTCTCTATCTGTAGTTTCAAGTTGTTAATTAAAACTTATGCTGTAGTAATATTTTTCATATTTATCTTTCCCTACAACTAGTTGATACATTTTTATTTCTGTAAGGTGTACAGGCAGTACTCAACCCAGTAAAGATAGGAGGCGAAGGCTCAGTTTATGAAAGGTTTATTCTAACAAACTCAAATGATGAATAATAACAAATGGATTTTTTTCTTTTTTTTTAATAAATAAAATAACTACTGAATTATTCCATGTTGTCACATCAGTTATTTCACAACATTAATCCTACTAAAGTTCTATTAATTTGGTATTACATTTTTGGCTGCATCCCAGAATCACAGATTATCTTGACTTGGATGGGAACTGTAAGGATCAAGTGCAACTCCCTGCTCCTCACATGACTATGGGAAATCAAACCATATGACTGAAAACACCATCCAGACACTCTGAACTCTGGCAGGCTTGGTGCCATGACCACTTCCTTCTGGAGGCTGTTCTGGTGACCAGCCACCTGCTCAGTGAAGAACTTTTCCTGATGTACAATCTGAACTTCCTCTTGCCCAACTGATCCCAGCAAGATCAGAACTCAAATTTCTCTGCTCTCTCTCATGTTCTCTCTCTTAAACAAACCTGAAATAATATGGATAGTGAAAAAAAAAAAAGGTGATTGTTTATCTTCATATTAATCTGCAACTTTGACACAACTGTAGATTTTAAAAGCTGGATCACAACACAAACTCTGCCCCTTAGATTGCTTTACCTCTCACATTTTGTTAAAAGTTAATTTTTCACTTGATCTTCACAGGCAAATAGTCAGCTACTCCAGAGAGGCCAGGACAAAGGGCAATGTTCCAAGGAGGCATAAGGTAAAAATCTGAACCCTCCGAATACTGAAGTGAATTGGTTCTATAATTCCCCAGGTCCAAGTGAATATTCCTATATGAAATTATTGATAAAAATTGGACTTGCCTCTGTTCTTCTGTATCACAAAGAAAGTAGAAGTTTCTGCTCCCCTTTGCAGAAGCCAAACTCCTGTGCAGAATCTAGGACATAGCAAGAAGAAACGTGGGCTGAGCTCAAGATGTTGTCTCAAACTCAACAAGGTATCAACTGAAGCACAAGAGGAAACCCAGAAGACTTTTTAAATTTTTCAAAGTGCTGTGTTTTTACACGTGAAAAAAAAAAAAAAAAGGTTGGTTAAGGCTTTAGGATTGCAATCCTTGCTCATTCAATTTTTACATTTGGAGCGTCATTCTACAATTTTTGCTGAGTCCAGTGTAAATCACCAGCTAGGAATCTGAATTCTTTTTCTAATATATCAGTCCAAACAATCTAAGCACTTTTATTGAGGGGATACCAAGGCAGCTATTGGAGGAGTGGTGTGATTTGACAAACAGGTTTTGGGTATGATATCTCTTCTCCTTTGATAGTGTGATGAACACTTCTATTGACACAACACAGGCTCTTAACAAGTCAGTTCAGAAAAGATAAAAATCAAGAGTGTTTGGATTTCACAGATGAAGTGAGTTCTTTGCAGATTTCCATAAACACTTTGTACTGGTTTTGTCTGGGACACAGTTTATCTTCTTCATAGCTGCTACAATGCTGTGGTTATTTGGAATAAGTAAGAGATTAAAGCTAATATCCTTATGATGTTTTGGCTGTTGCTCAGCAGCGCTTCCTTTAACTCAAGGTCTTTTCAATCTCTCATGCTCTGCAAGTGAGGAGGTTCACAAGAGCACCTGGCAAAGCACAGCCCAGACAACTGACCTGAACTGCACAAAGAGATAATCCATACTGAAGGACATGCCCAGTACATAAACTGGGGAGAATTGACCAGGAGGTGTTGACTGCTGTTTGGGGATGGGCTGGGTTTTGGTCAGTGGGTGGTGTACAATTTTATTGTGCATTGCTTGTTTCCTGCTGTCTCTCCTTATAATTACTATTACTATTTTATTTGCTATTATTATTGTTATAATTATTACTCATATTACTATTAATTTTCTTGTTTATATTTAAATTAAACCCTTGTTTCAATCCACCAGGTTTACCTTTTCTTTCTGATCATTATCTTCACCTGGGTGGGAGGGAGCAAGTAAGTGTTTTCATGGTGCTTTCTTGATAGCTGGGGTTGTGACCCACCTAATTTTTATACTTACTGTGATTCCAATCTGACAAAAGAATTTGTCAGAAGGCATGGAATATAAT
Source organism: Serinus canaria (assembly GCF_022539315.1). Lineage (NCBI taxonomy): Eukaryota > Metazoa > Chordata > Aves > Passeriformes > Fringillidae > Serinus > Serinus canaria. The sequence continues at coordinate 63,483,277 of NC_066313.1, forward strand.
TTGCTTCAATAAGCATGTACAGTTGAAGCTCATGAGAGTACAAAAATAATATGCTTATTTACTATTTGATTCATTATAAATTTCAAATATATTTTCATTTTAAAAGTCTGATGTGTTGTGTGTTTATTGACTCTGACATAATGAAAAGAGAGATTCATGAAGAAAGGGTTAAAGAGTAAAAATTGAAAACTCACTACCATTTTTCCTGAAGAGAGTGTCAACACAGCTATTTTAGAAGCACAGGACCAGTCACTTGTGCTGAGTAAGCAAACTCACGACCCACTGAAGTCATGCTGTATTGGGAAGAACAGAGGCAGGCAAACAGCTGCCTACAAGCTGATCCATTTTGTCACTTATTGTGCTTATTATGTTTGAAGTACTTCTCATCCAACACCAAAACCAGGAACATGATATAGTACAGTAAAACAACAGATAGAGGTTTATACACAATTTTTCTCACAGAAGCTTTTACATGTCTGAACTCTTAATCTTTATGGCCATAATTCTCCATCTCACTCTTAGGGAGTATTTATTTTAAAATAAAAAAAAAATTAGAATGTGTTAAGACAATTGCACATGTATTTTTATAATTATGTCAGCCATGCAAGTGAAATGACCTGTAAGTCAGATCTTTGTAAACAAAGAACCCTTTGGTGCTAAAATGAGTTTGCTAATCTACAGGGAAGGGTAAATGACAAATTATCTGACATTTAGGGATATGAGTGACTCAGGACTGGAGTATGCCTCCCTTCCAAAGACCTGTCTGAAGCAAATCCAGAAGTGTCAGACAGTGAGACCATAAGTTAATGCAATTAATAATGAATGTACATACTTTCAAAGTTCTGCACTAATATTGACAAAGTAATCAGAATAAAGTTTATAGCTAATGTATATTTTGTTTCTCAACAAAAGTGGAAAAAAAATTAAGTGGAATACAATTATGAATACTATCATCCTATATGATTTCACATTCCATCTAGTCTTAAAGTCTGTAAAGGCTAACAAAACCTGGCAATTTCTAATGAAATAAATATTATTGTTACTAACAAGTGATTTATAATCACTACAAACACATAATGATTTCCACTGTTTAACTTTAATACTTTAATACTTCTGCCATGCTATCATTGCCAGAAATTACTGTATAATATAAACAATACACAGTGGCAAAGTGAACTAATCTGCAGTTTTCCATGTATTAAAGAAAATAATATTTCTTCACAACTCATTTTTTTAATTTACATTTTCTGAAAAGGCATCTCCTAGTGCATTTATCAATGCAGATAACAAATGCTTAAAAAAACCCTCTGGATTGTGGCCAAATCCATCAGGTTCATCTTCCAAAAGATAAATTCCAATAGTCCATCCCTGATGACAGTGCCTTGAATATCTTTAACTTTTCCATCAGAACCATTTAGTGTAACTATTGCTTCTCCACGGCTTGAACATCACTACCATTGTCAGAACCAGGCAAACAAATTTATGATGATGTTCCTGGGAATAAGGAACTAATGCAAAGGGGATTTCTCTGTAGTTCTTCATTAACATTTTATTCATTACAACAAGGGAGTTATAAGAGTTTCCTTTTACGCAAATTAGGTCACAGGATAAAAAATACACAGCATGGAAACACAGTGTATTACTACGTAGAACAAAAGATCTGGTTAATAAATTATGATAATGGAATTAGTCTACTGCTAATGCTGAGAGGCACATTTAAATATTATGGAATTTTCTTGGAGAAGGAAAAGCTGTTGCATGTATTCATAAATTGTTTTCCTCTTTTGTGCCTCAGTTTCTGCAGTCCTTTTTTATGTTATTTCCCTCAGAGGGAATGTACATATCCTACTTTAAACATTTGTTTTAGTTTGTTAAAAGGAACATTTTGAGTGAGTAAAAGACAAATTTTTGCTCTCCTTTTTTGCAAATGAGTACTTTAACTAAGTTCAGAGATGTCCGGGATCAATTCAAGCAGATTCATGCTGATAGTGTGTAGAGTACAGAGACTGAAAATAAATTAGGTTAATTAAAAAACCCCAAACCTTTAAACATAGATGCCAAGAAGATAACCATTAAGGAAATGTGTGGTCCTTGCCATAGATATCTAGTATCATCAAAGTTCTTTAGTTAGTTTGTTTATCTATTTACTGGAGTTATTTGGTTTGTTTCTTTCCTTTGAATTCAATTTATTTCTAAGATTTATTTAAACAAAATAAACTAAATTCAGACCTGGTTTAAGTGGTCTAACTCTAGTCAGCTAATTAATTTGCAACTACCTCATTAATTCAGTGATTACCTTCAGTTTATTCATTCCATTAACTTAACTCTTATTTTTCCATTTATGCAAGGTCTGAATAGACTCAAAGGATAGCAAAATGAAGATTTTTAGAATATTTTTTTTTTACAGGAGAATAAGAGAAGATTATCCACTTCCTACAAAGTAAAGAAATCCATTTTAGCAATTTTTTTGGGAATGTCAGTGCCCCTGCCAGCTGAGGGCATTACTTTTGCCAAAAGAGCAGGAATTTAGCTGAGCAAGATTTCGCACAGAGCAATTTCTGCTCTAAAATCATAATGTCTGTTCTGTTATAATAATGGTGTGATTAAAAAAATGTGAAAAGGAAACCAAGACACAAACAACTCACCTAAACTCACTTGCTTTTCATTTAAAAAAGTATTACTAACAATTGTTTATGTATGGGTCATTTCACTCTCTCTTCATTCCATCTTCTTAAATGACAAAGTTATTTTTTACAGGATGAACTAAACAGGAATGCTACCTGTGTAAATCCCAGAGTGCCTTTCAATCATTTTTAAAGATTAAAGAATGACCCTTGCAATGTGACATCCATTCATACCATTTCATTTCTTCTAAATCATCTTTTACTTTTTAAAGTCCAGTACACTTCTCTTCAGGTCTTAATGTGGCTTTCACACTAAGAGCTGCCCTGGCATAGGTAACATAGATAATGTTTCTGTGCAAAAAACTCATTCAGATGGAGTTAAATCAGATAGAGCTAAATCAAACAGAAAATATTGTCATATATGCCATGGTTTAGAACTAGGGTAACTTTTTAAGGACTGCAGAGAGCTGTCTGTGTCTTAATGCTGCTAAAAACCCATCTGTTGGAGTCCAAAAATAACCATTATCAGACTTGACCTTGCATAGTCTGTAGCTGTTGTAAAACAGTGCTTCTGTAACCTAATGCTTAAGCACAAACTTAGGAAAATGTCCCACTTGTTACTCTATTTCTTCCAACACCACTTGGATTTGAATATGAACGGAAAAAGCCAAGTGGCAAGCACTATTTTTCTACCACTGGAAATCATTCATATAAAGTTCTTGGTCCTGAATCTGAAGTATGAAAAAAGGTTCTCTGTATTTCTCCTTCCCCAAACCTTATTTGCTTACAGTTTTCCAGATACCTATATTTCCAGACAGTACATTTTAAAGATCTTTTTTTCTACATAATAATAATAATTATTGATCGATACTGACTGGAAAATTCAACAAATAGTAATTCTCAATCACAATATGTATCCTGTCAGAAGCACACACTGAGGACAAAGACCAGTGATTCAAGAGCAATCATCCTTTTCTGAACAAGCTAATGTGCATGTGAGACCAACCCCTGCACAAGTCTATGGTGAATTACAGGCCATGTACAGTAGATAATCCAAACTGGAACTGACCTTGGCAACAGTCCAGGGATAATATTTTCCCTGTGAGGAGATAAACTTGAAAGTTTCTGACAAGATGTTTAGGCACTTAGATGTTTAGCATCATATTAATAGACCTTTTTCAGTTATTTAAGTTATAACATTTTATAAAATTACAAACCTAATGCATTTCCTAGATTTATGCTTAAATCTGCAAAATGATCACTAAGCTCAATGATAGAAACCTTGGCCTTTTCTATTTTAAAAAATTTGATGGCATCAGTAAAAATAGTACCTATTGTTATATAGAATTGCTTTTCTAGGAATTCAGTTTAGCTGAAAACATTTTTCCTGTCTAAGTGCCAATTTAATCCTTTAGAGAGAGTATATGTATCAACCCTTCATTAGAAGCATTTCAGGAAAGAAAGAAAATTGTGAAAATGTTAAACTTTTGAATGACATTACTATTGTTTTAAAATCATCACTACTTGCTCTAGAACCACAATAGCTTAGTAATTTGTTCCAATTAATAACTGCCCAAAAGCATTAATTTTTTGGCCGTTTGAAATGGTTGACATCCACACTGTGAAATTCTCTTACCTTCTAAACCCCAGCAGCAAAATGTCTAAAGCCGCTGTTCTGAGCAGTGCCTGACTCGTGCTAGCTCTCAGAAAGCAGCATATACTTGTGTCCTGAAAGTCTCAATGCCCTGTGGTGACAACTTCTCAAACTTCTCAGTTACTAGAGGGACAAAACAGGTATATTGTTCTTTTTGGCCCACAGAAATGTGACTGAGAGAACTCTCAGAGACAGAAATGAGGGCTGTTCCGGCTGTTAGATGATCTTCTTTAAAGGATGCTCTTTAAAGGAAAGATGGGAAGATAAGCACAGAGCTACATCTCTGGGCTTAAAAGGAACAGGGAGGAGAAAGACAATGAGAAGGTTAATTGATTTCAAAGGAAAATATGTTGGAATCCCAAGGACAAAGTAGCCCCATTGTGCAGTCAGAGCAGGAATTTTGGCCAAAGGCCCAACTGGCTGGGAAGTTTCCCAGTGAAGTCAGTGCAGATTTTACCTACAGCTGTTCTGGCATCCCCACCCTCAGAGCCAGCCAGCCAGCAGGCTGGTGGGTGTGGGTGGTAGTCCTACTGCAAGTTGGAGGATGGTCTAGGTTGTGGCACCTCAGGGAAAATTTATTTAAGCAGGTGAAAAATGCTGTCAGATGAAGAACACATTAGTTTTTCTGAAATACAAATCAGTGTAAGTAATATCAGAACAATTCAGTTTCTGAGGGCTTCTTTCCTTGATCTGATCAGAACTTATCACTTCACCCAAGATTCTCATAGGTATTTAAACCTCTAATTGTAGCTGACAATAATGACTTAAGTACCTATGTACCTCTAACAATATTTTCATTATTTCTATAGTAATCTTCCATCTTCAGATGGAGGCTCACTAGGTGAAAATCATCATAATTATATATATATATTACTTTGTCCACAAAATGATTTATCACAAATTTGCTTGTCTTCCCTTCTACCTTACAGGACACCTAACCTTCTTATATTCAGTGGGATTTGACTTAAAATACTGCAATTCGTGAGTGGGAAAGAGTATAAAATGCTTCAATATTTCAACTGATTTTTCAACAAGAATACTCTCTTCAAAACTGTCCAATTTTATAGACTTTTTCTGTGTGATTTTTATTACCTCTTTTTGCAGACTATCTGTATTTTTAGTTTATGGTCATTGATTTTATGAGCATCCTAATTTCGAGCTAGATGAAGCTGTTGAGAAGTTCTGTGTGCTTGTAAGTGTAATCTACACTGCAGTCATCTTTAGGAAAACATTAATTGCAATCACTTACTGCACATGAAACAGTAAAGTATTACATCTATATTTCCAAGGACAGTGATCAAGTGAAGTCTCTTTTCTCATATATCCTGTCTTCTTTTTTTTCCTGCCTTTTAAAGAGATCTTCATGTCATTTGTAAAGAAGGAAGAGCAATACATTCAATATCTGCATGTATTCTTAGGCACTTGTTTTTTTTCTAGAAGCCTGTAAATTTGGTAAAGCTACCAAATTACAACCAACTTGATAATTCTGAATAACAATGTTTTTGTACCACTGTATATTCTACCAAATACTGAGGTATTGTAGCATCCATCTTTGCTCAGGAAGAAGAATAATCTTTATTTTTAATTTTAGTAGGTATCCTCTTAATATGGTGATGCTTTTGCTTTTATATAACAGTAAGTATATAAGACTTCTGAGTTAAAAAATGTAAAACTCCTTTCCTTCCATTCTTATTGTCTTTGACTCAAATTTTTAGCAATTGTGAAGATGTTCTCTGGACATAAGTTTTTATTATCAGTGAGAAGATTCTTCAGAGGACTTGTGCATTTACAATAACTTCAAAATCTTTCTATGCTTACTTCAAATACAATATTTCTTATAGTATAAATTTGAAAAATGTAATCTATGCAAATATTACAGTGAGATTCCAATTATTATTTATACTGTGTTTTTCATCTGCTGCTCAGAAAATACTACTTCTAGATCTTTGTTCCTAATAAATAAATTGATGTAATAGTTCCAGATAGAGTACTGTTCAAGAAAAATTTAAAATTCATTTTGAATATATTGTTATCTAGGCTTAAAATAAGAAGTTTAAAACACTAGGCTATTTCTGAATGAAGACAGAGAAATGGATTAAAGTCTTTATTAGCACTACTGAATTAATGCTGGCTTAGAAACTGATTTTTCTAAAATATGTCACCCAGTGATGTAGGACTGGAATAGTCCTCAAGATTTATAAAGTCATCAAATTAATCTTTCTTAACTGGTGCAAGAATACATGTACACTGGTATTTTTTTAACCTATTCCTCTGATCTTCACTCTTTCTAATTATCTTGTTCAGATAGGATTTGATTACCCCTTACATTTGAGGTTGTTACCCTTTCAGAACATTCAGCTATGTGCTCACTGGCTGCAGGGCCAGGCCCAGAGAGGGGCAGTGGAGGGAGTTACATCCAGCTGGCACCTGGCCACTCGGGGTGTTCTCCAGGGCTCAGCATAGGGGCTGGTCTTGTTTAAAATCTTTGTTGACCATTTGGTAGAAAGAATTGAGTGTACTCAGTAAATTTGCAGATGACGTCAACCTGGGTTGATCTGTGGAGGGCAGGAAGGCTCTGCAGAGGGATCTGGGCAGGATGGATTGATGGGCCAAGACCAAGAGTATGAGGTTCAACAAGGCCAAGTGCCAGGTTCTGACCTTGGGTAACAACAGCCTCATGAAGTATTACAGACGGGGGGCAGAGTGGCTGGAAAATGTTTGGCAGAAAAGAACTTGGTGGTGCTTATCTACAGCTGCTGAATATGAGCCATCAGTGTGCCCAGGTGGCCAAGAGGGCCAATGGCATCCTGGCCTGTATCAGCAATAGTGTGGCCAGCAGGACCAGGGCAGTGATTGTTCTGCTGTATTTGGCACTGGTGAGGCCACACCTCAAATCCTGTGTCCAGTTCTGGGCCCCTCACTACAAGAAGGGCACTGGAGAGTATCCTGTAGAGTGTCCAGAGAAGGAACAAACTTGGTGAAGGGTCTGGAGAACAAGTTATATGAGGAATGGCTGAGGGAGCTGGCGTTGTTTTGTCTGGAGAAGATGATGCTCAGGGGTAACCTTATTACTCCCTACAGCTGCCTGAAAGGAGGCTGGAGCCTTGTGGGGGTCGGTCTCTGCTCCCAGGCAAGCAGTGACAGGATGAGAACAGAATCTTAAGATGCACCAGAGGAGATTCAGGTTAAACATCAGGAATAATTTCTTCACAGGAAGGGTGATAAAGCATTGGAATGGGCTGCCCAGAGAGGTGGTGAAGTCACCATCTTTGGGAGTGTTCAAGAAACTACCCGACACAGCACTGAGTGCTATGTTTAGTTGGTGTGGTAGTTTTGGAAAAGGGTAGACTCTATGATCTTGGAGGTCTTTTCCAACCTTAATGAATCTATGATTCTATGGTAAGTTGTGAAGGTTGTAATACCATACAAACTTGTACTTTGCGAATCAACATCTATCACTAAATTCTATGAAACCATCAATATTTATGCTGAGGTTAATGGAGATTTTAATGTTAATTCTGCTGACTACATTTCGTGAGTAAAGTCTAGTAGGAAATCAACATCTACCTTTTGCTTTTCATATAATCATCAATAATAATAATGTATTTAAATGAAAAGAAGAATAAAAATCCACTTCAAGAATCAATAATGTTGGTAATGATATTGTAATAGAATATGGCTAGCTATGACTCTCAGAGCTCTGCACAAGCAACTCATTCTCATTAGTAAGGCAAGCAAAATACAATGTGGGAAATACTTAGACAATTGTAAGCCTAATATTAACATGTCCGATAATATATGGGATTTGATTACATCAAAACGTTCTGATGATACCATGCACTGCCTTCAGGCCAGAATTACTGACTCAATACTTAGGAATAATAATTTATTTAGGAATAATAATTTATTCCAGCATTGTCCCTAGTTGCTGAATGTAACACCCCATGTTTCTGGTTCAAGACTGAATTTTAGTTTCATTTTTTTCCCTTTTAAAAACCACTTTTTTCAAATGCAATTATTAAACTAAATAGACATTTATTGTTCTATATTAAATATTGTTGCTGCCTATATGTTCTGTGTCCTATATGTTCTGGAATTTTATTCAAGGAAAACTGCGAATAGATATTGTATCTTTGGTGGAAAAAATTAGATTTTTGACACTGAAATTATTTATGAACTTTATTATTATTAGACTTCACATTGCAAAAAGGCCTGGCTAAAGACTTTTCAGGCTAATAGTTATAAAATTTGCATCCTCAAAAAGAAAATTGTAATTAGTAATAAATCCTTGGATATCTAGATTTTTTTATGTATCTTACTCAAAATATCTTTAATTCCACTTTTGCAAATTATTGTTCTTTCCATACATTAAAATAGAAACACAAAGCCTGATCATTGAGTAGATTTTTGTGCTCTATTCTTGAATCCAGAAATAATTTCTTGGTTTTAGTTGTTATAAATTGATAAATACTCTGAACACATTGTCTTGTTACACAAAATTGCCTTAAATTAACAGGGCCCTAAAAATGAGGTATTAAACATTAATAAAAATGCTATTCATGCATCTTAAATGTGTTATTAGTCATGTACTCCTCAGAAAAAAAAATATTATTGTATGTTCTATTAAATATTTCATCTACTCTCATTCTCCCACTAACTAATGTGTCATGGACTGGGGTGCCATGATTCCCCACCCAAAGCCAGAATACAGGTCTTAGATGGAATAACTCTTTAAATAACTAAAGAAAGAGAAAGAAGAAGAATAGGAAGAATTAAATTCATGTGAAAAGACCAATGAAAAAAAAAAAAAAGAATAATCTACTGATTTTTTCCTCTCTGATTCCTAAGCCCTGTATTATTCTGATTACTAAGACTTAAATAAAAGCTGCTTTCCTTCTATGTACCTGATATGCCTTCTGCAGGGACAACTGTAATGCTGAGCTGTGCCTAGGAGATCATAGGTGTCTGTTTCCTCCTCTTTTTTCTTCTTTTTCCTTCTTTTTCCTTTCCTTTCCTTTTTTTTCCAAATGCTTTTGATTGTAAAGTTCCAGTCCCTGCAATAAATTTCCTCTCAGAATAAAGCACCCATCATAAGCATAAAATGCAGAAGACTTGTACAGCTTCTGCAGGTCAATAGCCAAAATGGACAATTTCTGTAGCCCAGAACTGTAGCTGACATAATTTTGTAGCTTTTCTTTCAAGATGACAAGAGAAAACAAACAGAATAGGGAATGAAATACTGCATGCTAGATCATGAAGGCAGAATACAATTAGGAGATCTCGTATAGCTATGAATGTGCTAGGAACAGAACTTAAAAGGAATATTTTTCACAAATTAATCTTTATTTTCCTTACTAATTAATAAACACCATGCTGTGAATAACTGGTGATAATGTTCTAATAAGAAAAATCAATAAATTTACACCCAGGGTCACTGTAATTGATGCTGCAGAATAGAAAAATGTATTCTCCATTGATCCTTTAGCAATCTTCCAACTAAAAAGGAGAGGAAAGAAAGCCAATTACTGTAGTATGCCTCTGAAAATGATAAGATTAAAACAAGCTAATTATGTGTTCTTGAATAACTACAATTTTTGATGAAAGTAAGTAGAATAAGGGCATCCTGCATCTCCCGTACAGCGATATTACTTTTTACTAATTAAAAGATAGTAATTTTACATTTAAATTCTCTTTACCAATAGGCAAACAAATGGTTAGAAAATAAAACTTTAAAATCTCCCAGGATAAAATCTTTTGATGTTGCTGTGAACACAGAATTAAACTGAAGAATGAAACAAGCTCCTGTAGCATTGAAGCTAAAGGAATTTTCATACTTGAGCAAACATTTAAGGAGAAAGACAGTGACCACAAAAATCCTCTGAATAAATGTCCACTGCTTTCTGTTTTGCATAGAAAGGATCAATGATTTCACATAGTGCCACATATGCACAACATGATGCTTTCCACAGCAGGCTTATCCATATTGGAGCATGGCTGTAACAATGAATAAATGATCAATACAGAATGATGCAGAAAGTCAGCAGCATCTACTGCTCATTTTGATCTCATGGTTCACTAATTATAAAAATCAGATTTCTCTTTCAATGATTAATGAGTAAATAACCTTTCTTTAAATTTGTTAGTAAAATTCATTAAAATATTCAGAAATAACTAGATTTTCCTCCTTCCTTTTATTTGCTAGTGTAGATAAAATGAAGGCCACCAGTAATATAAGTTAAAGGCATTATTCAATATGACTTGAATGCACATGCAAAAGCATATATCATTACTCTGACTTCAAATACTTGATTTCAGTTTGGGCTTTAGCATGCCATTTTGAAGACTAGATTGAATCAGATTCTTCACTTTCAGATGTTCATGGAGATAAACAGTTTAAATCTGTTACTTTGCCACACAGGTATCCTAATTTTCTGTGTAGGCCTTTTGAGCCTATACAGAAAATTAGGCAGTTTTCCTTGACCTATTCAATTCCCTCCAACATTGTTGGATTCAGTTATTTTGACCATATTCAGTAATCTACTCAGTGTCTCCCAAACACAGCTTGTAAACCACTGGAGCAGGTTGTCCAGAAAGGTGGCAGGTGCCTCATCACTGGGAATACCAAGGTCAGATTGGATGGGGCTCTGAGCAACCTGCTCATTGCAGGACTAGATGACATTTAAAGGTTCCTTCCAACCCAAGCTATTTTATGACTCTATGTTCCAAATTCACAATATTCTAATGGAGGTCAGTTTTCTAGGCATTCCTGAATTTATCAGGATGGGAACTTTGAGATTAAAAGCCACCTCTACCACTGCATGTATTCTGCACTAAAAAGTCACTAGATAAAAACAAAAATTATGAAGCAGGAACTAACTAGGTTAATTGTTGGATTTCAGCTTCCCTGACAGATCTTAATCCACATACACTGGATGCTGGAAACCAGCTGCATTTTGGTCCTTTCCTAGGCACTGCTTTAGGTTCAACTATACATTCTGGAAAACCATTTTCCCTTTAGTTTATTGTCTATAACATTCTTTTTTTTAACATTTCTCCATTTATTTTCCCCTGATCATCAGCTATCTGTACTAACTCTTTAGACACAGACATAAAATCAGAGTATTTGAAGCTGCAGTTGAGAGTAGCTACTTACAACTCTAATTGCTTAACCTATCTACAGGCTATTGCCACAACAGTTCCCTTACTGGGTGTAGGTGTGTATGTTTTAAAGTGGGGGATTTTCTACATACACAGAGCAATACAGCTGTAGATTCCCAGACAACTCAGTAACCAGTCAGTAATAAATGTCAGGAGAGGATGCTGAAAAATAATAACATTGCTGTGGAAAACCAGTCTTATAAGTCTGCATTTTACACTGTCTTGTAAATGTGATTTTTTTAGGACTTTATTGGCCTCATACTTTTCAGAGAAAAGCCAAATTGAAAGTTTAAAGAAATGCAAGAAGCTACACTTTGCCCTAGGCATGCTTTCACTAATTTTAGTTTGTTATTATTCAGTTCAGTGAGCTTGCTCAAGTTTAACATTTCAATTAGTTGTGTAACTACCTAAAAAAGACTATCATATAAAGCAGCTCTTGTTTTAGGGGATCCTGATGCTGGTTCATAACCGGAAAGCTGCTTGTGCATGCTGCTCAAACAAGTTTGATCAAACTTATAGGACTATTCCCTGGTGGCATGTTCTAGAAAGAATGCAAGGGGTTTACTTCTCTGACTTTGCATGGACTCAGACAAGTTACAGAAACAATGAGAACAGTCACTGAGAACAGCTCAAGATCTGTGAATTGTCACCATTTGAACTGGTCAGGAAAATTCCTCTTTCAGGGCCCCCTTTTCATCCATTTTTCTACATTGATATAATTTTAGGGAAATAGTTGATTAAAATAATATTCAAAGAATTTTATTTCTGAAAGAGAAAATAAAGGCAAATTTTCCTATTCTTCACCACATGTGTCAAAGAATGGCTCTGAAATAAAAGAAAATAATAACCCCCCCCACCAGTTTTTACGTTAGAGCCATTCTTCCTTTAATATTATGTTGAAATCTTTCATTGAAATCTTAGTAGAACCCTGAGCATGCAGCACTATTTCAGATTTCTGCAGCTGAAACATTTTGAGTACAAAAAAGAAAAAATTTAAAGGTAAATGTTCAATACATTCGTTATACGCACTGTCCATAATTTACATATGTAAAATCAAAGTATATTACAAAAATGTGTTAAACATTTTTGGTTTCACTAGCATTATATTCCATTATTAGTGTCACTAAGATGACTATTTGCATTCCCACACGCTTCACTAGGCTTTTTTACAGCTGCAATTGTCATACACCACTGAAGCCATCTTAGTACGTAACAGGCAAGCACGAAGATCAGAGAAAACAGAAAAGACTGTTTGGAAAGAATAAAGAGAGAAAAAATGTTAATGCTAACCTGAAACCAAATTAGAATTCCTTCAGCTTTGTATTGGGCCTGCTTATGTGCTTTTGGTGCTCATCTGATCCCTTTATTTGTGCAAAGTGAGTTTAAATCATTTGAGCAGTATTTGTAGATACAGAATTATGGATGTGATTCATTTCTAAAATCTAAGTCCCAAGTATATGTCTCAAAATCCCATAGTCTAAATTTGACTCTTAAACAACAATAAAAAAGAGCTCAGTGACGCCAGAGGGAAAATCCAGGTGTTTCAGATACTTCTTTCAGGATGTTTTGAATTGCCAGCTGTACATTCCACTGAGGATCCAGAGATACTAGTTTATGCTTATGATTTACTTTCAAACAGCTGAATTTGGGTAATATTAATTGCATTCCTCTAATTTTTAGGTGGCTTGAAGTGATTCTAGAGGCAAGAGGGAGTAAAAATATGACTCTTAAAATACCTCCTGGCTTCAGAATATGTGTTCAACCAGTTAAGTATCATCATAATAAGACAGAGTACAAAATTCATCAGCAAAATACATTTCCATGGATATTGATACTAGAGATTTTGAAGTGACCAAAACTGATGGTTGATACAAAAATCCAAAGATTGTTTGTTTCTGTGAAAAAAATCTCAAGGACAGCCTCATGTCCAAAGTCAGGAAATTTTAGTATATCGTTTATGATAAGATAATGGTAGCAGAGTGGTAAGGAGTTAATTTGAACTAAAATATGGTGGATCTTTTGACTTTCTATTGGCCTTCTGAAAAGTCAGTGTCTTCAGATGGGTATTACACATTCATGCCTCTTAGTACAGGAGTACTCAATGAAGGCCTTAAATAAAAGCATTACATCTGTAACTTATTTTTGTGGAGATTTAGAGAAACAACATATGTGAAGAGTATTTTGAGACCCTCAGTCCAGGTCTCCAGTAAGCAATTTGACAAGTCCAAGTTTAAAATGCTGATTAAGTGGTAAAGCTGAAAAATCTCTGGCTTTCAGAACAGCTGTTGATTCAGAAGGACAACTGATATGGCAACAATATATCAGTTGTCCTTCTGAATAAACACAATGTATGTGTTTATTGTGTTTATTCAGACATATGTGTTTTCAAGAACCTAATCTGAGATAGATCAGATGAATCACACATAAATGTGCCTAGTCCACTACATCATCTGGAGCACAGGTAGAGGAAATATTTGCTTGGGTGTATTTGAACGTTATGTCCAGATTTTCAATGCCTTTTGTTAAGCTCTTTGCTAAAGCTTTCCCCACTCTCTTCATAATTTGTTCATCTTTCTCCTTACTTGGCCCACATGCCTTCTTCTCCCTGAATCTCAGTGCCACTTTTCTATGGTCCTTCTTTTCCTTCCTCTGTCTTCACCTTCACTATCACCTTTATTTATCTTTACCATTCCTTTCTCATCCTCTTCTTTCCCTGCCTGCTCCTGTTCCCTCTTTTTTTTTTGTTGTTCAGAGTTTCTGCTCACTGCTTGCTCCTCAGAGAGGAATCAACAATGTATTTGTATGTCTACATTATTTTGAAAGTGGGGCCCCCTCTTGAGAAGTCTTACATCGGTTATAATTACAAAGTAAAAACAATGATCATTTGGAGTTGGAATACAAGGAAAAATGCTGGTTCCCCAGATTTCTAGTGGATCCAGCTAGCTATTCTGTATGCTAGCAGTTGCTGAAAATACTGTTATTCAGTGCCTAAGAATATGTTCTTACCACTTCAGCCTCAAGAAGAGCAGAATCAAAATATTTTATCCTCACTACAGTTAGGTGGTGAGTTTATAATGATTTATAAATGAAAGCTGCCCTTTTTTGAAAGTGCACAGCATAATAAATGTCTGAGCAGTTTCAGTTCTTTATCATCCATCCCAGACTATATTCACAGAATAATGAATCAGTTATGTTGCCCAAAATATAAAATTGGCATGTGTTTACCTCTTGTATCCTTAGCATGTTCAGCATTGTCAGAAAACCTGCACATTTAAAAATAATAGTAACCACATTCTGAAGGTTTTCTACCTAAAATGTGTACATGCATATATTTGAAACAGGTGTATATGTAAACTTATTGTGGTTTGTGTTTATATATAAACATATATATTTGATTACTGTTTTTCATTCCTTTAAACATTCTTTTTTTTTATGATCTATTATTTCTTGCTGGCTATAAAGCAGCAAGTGCTAACACCTCCAGAACTAATGAAGCATATATTTCTTCCTTGAATATATTATGGTCATAGCACTAAAGAAAGAGCAGTTGGAGAACTTTTAATAGCAATACAGCATGTGTTGCTCTTCTAATATGTTTTAACTTTGCTGCCTCTGTAATAACAATCAAGTTTGTTACATTCACGCTACAGGTGGAAATGTTTTCCTGGTTTACATAATTCTATAGTATTGTACCTAATTTAAATACAAGAGAGAAAAATCTCTTTTGCATTAATAGGTTTCTCTCTCTAGCAGCATAAATTTTCTGTATCCCAGAGCTTATAGGATCTTCAAATAATGAAAAAATATTCAACACCCCACCTACCTCCCACAGCCCCCATTATGGACTAAATCCTATTTTATTTTCTCTCCAATTAAATGAAAGATTTCACTTTATCTGATTCCATCCAATAATATATGTAAGATACATTTTTCATTACAGAAGGAGGAAAGTTATCAAAGCTAAAACAAATTGTTCATAATTTTTTCTGCAGTAGCAAATGATGCAAAGAAAAAAAACCAAACACTTCTAATAAACTAATATACTTACAATCTAATATACTTGTATATATCTAATATATTTGTAATAGCTGACTCCTTGTTTAAAGTGCATAAAAATATTTTGAAGAAAATAAAGAATTCATATGGACTTGGATTGCCAGGAAACAAAAAACACACACACTTTCTCATAAATCCAAACAGGAAGAAGTAAGAAAACTGAAGTGATAATTTATGCTACAAAAAAAGTTCTGTCTTATACTACCATAATGGTAGGAGGAATGGAGTAGAGAAAAATGTCTTTTAGTGTGAGATAAGCTTTGTACCTGCATCACATAATCTCCTACATGAAATTTGATGATATAGAAGAAAAATTGCAATATGTTGCAAATTTTCTCCCAAAAAACATTTTTGGAAGAATTTTTTGGGAAATCTTACTTTACTGTATTTTTACATTGTCACTCCTACTTTCCCAACTTGAAAACCACCTCAACCATATTAGATTTTCTTTTAAAATAAATCTGACAGAAATTACTACTGGACATCAATATATGACAACTGGAAAGTGGTTTTAGTATTTGAATATTCATTTCCATTCATGAACATCAATGTGAATTTTATTCACAACCATTATTCTGAATGAAATTCTATTCTTAACCCAAAACAATTTAATCAGAAAATACCTTCTTTTGAAACTCTTTTAAAACAGGTAAACAAGCATTCAAGATAATCCTAATTTTTACACTTTGTCAAACCCACTAATATTTCCAGGACTGCCCTCCAGTGTTTTCTGCCATTCATCAGTTCCAGGAGTACTCATCTCACAAAACATATCTGTGCAACTGCCATTAACTGGCACACTGATTGGCAGAGCATGACCTACCATGTCATGCCTGGAAGTGGTCCATCCATGTCAGTACCAGAGGAGAAGGGGTGGAATGAACGCAGAAGACCTCAACGTCACTACCCAGCATGGATGGCAAGACTCTGATCTCCAGGGCATACTTTCCACCATGATGCTAAACCACTGAAATTTGAAAGTGGAAAAATATGATTTTCATCTACGGTCCAGCTGTGAGTTAACACAGATTCCAGGAAAATGACCACTTTCTCTTTCCTCCCAAGCCTTCTGTACCCCTACCATCACCGCCCTGTTCTTCTGTCACTCTTAATTACGTCCTGAGTCCAGTTTTTTTCTTGTGTTGCCTGAAGCAATTCCACCAGCCATGTTAAAGTCAATCTCTCTTTTCCCCATTTCTCCCACAATTATTTCTGTACCTTTTTACTCAGTGTTTTGAAGGGGTGGCTATCAGCCACCCTCCTACAGGTCTGCTAGAAGGCCATTGCTATGTCTAAATATACCCTCAATACTTGCTTCCATCACTACACCTGAAAGAATCTAACAAAGAAATCCACAAAACAAAAACAACAACCAAAACCAACAAAATCAAAGGAAAACAAAAAGAACTCAAACAAACAAACAAAAGCAAAACCAACATCAGGTTTTAGAGACACAATAAAGGAGATATATTGATATATTATAAAGGAAGATAAATGCTCCATTATCTTTTATAATTTCTTCTTTTCTGATATTTTAAACACTTTGGGGAAGTTAAGCAACAAGAGAATCATGCAAAACAAGAACATATTTCATGTGTGCCCTTTATTCTGACTGTGAGAAGAATCTGCTTGAAGAAGAATTTATTTATGCAAAGGAGAAGGCTGATGCTCTCTCACCAGTGCAATGGAAATTCAGAGTATGGAGAGCAGATGCACGAGGGGCATTTCATGTGGAACAGCCTGAGTGTTGTATCTGCTTGTTGAGAAATTGTTCTCTTAAAACAGATCACCAAATTTCACTAAACTTCTCCATGATAGGGTCATTAATGTATAA
This sequence comes from Serinus canaria, assembly GCF_022539315.1. Taxonomy (NCBI): domain Eukaryota; kingdom Metazoa; phylum Chordata; class Aves; order Passeriformes; family Fringillidae; genus Serinus; species Serinus canaria. The sequence goes on from NC_066313.1 coordinate 63,500,603, forward strand.
ACTTTGAAATAAATCTTCAGAAATTAAATATAATATTAATATGGGAAACTGATACAATATTTTACACTGTGGGGGTTTTTTCCATTACATTAAACATGAAAAATCTAAACATTTTGTAAGAGAACTGTTAATTGCTATATGACTGGACATGAATTATACTTCTTTATCTTAATTCCTGACATTTCTGTCATGAATCATCATGTCATGTTCAGCTCAGTCACTTTAGTTTATAACTTGAGACAACAAACACGACAAAATATGTCACAATAACCCAGATAATATGCCAGGTATTTTTAGGAAAAAAAAAAAAGCTTTCTCTTTTATCGTGAACATTATCCTTACAAACCCTCCCAGAAAAAAAAAAAAATTGAAATAACGTTATTCATAACTACAACTGAAATAATACCTTTCAAAATTTAAAATCTGCATTTATCTTTTCTTTTTTTTTTAATCCAGAATTTTTATCTATATCACTAAATAGCCAGCTAAAGAACTATTTAGAAGCTAACAGCAAAAATAAATTGAAACAATTAAATGTAACTTGCATTATGGAAGAGAATTTTTGTTAGCCCTCTTTTCGTAATCTATTCAAGATGAGAAGCTGACATTCAGGCATAACATTTATTTTTCAATGAGCTCTTGATTATATCCAGTTTTAAAGAGGCTGCTTAAAGTTCAAGCATGTTAAGTGATCTGGTCAAGGTTTTAGTTTAAAATTATGTATTGAATTTATCTTGGAGCATGGCAAGCTTCAATTTTTCTGTATCCCATACTGCTTCTCTATTTCTGTTTTAAATCAGGAATAAACCCAGCATGGTATAAAGTATACCAGAACACTATGTACTGAAAAATGAAAGCACCAGATGCTTGATGTAAAATCCAAAACCTGTCAAAAAGAGTCATAGAAAAGTTGTTCTTTAAGAATCCTTAACTATGTAATCTGCTTATTCCAGGGATTGTTCAGACCTGTATAAAGATTATAAAAGAGGATACTGTAGACTAAAGATGTTTGCAATTTGTAGGGACCATTTTGTTTTCAACTGTTATATTTTCCACTGCTCTTCATTAGGGGAATCAATTAAAACATACTTTGTCTGTGCCACATATGCTAAGTATATGATTTGTAGAGGATTCTTACCTGCTCAATACCCTTATTCTAACTAATTCTCCCTCCTCCCACCCACGTTCTCCCCTTCTTGGGTTAGTGGGTTCACTTTTTTCCCTTTTAATAAGAGTTTTGTGTTAAAACTGGCAGGTTGAAATGCCTGACGTGAGAATTCTCAAACTGTCTTAACTAGATTTTGGCATTTAATAAGCTGTAAACTGCTGAAGCTATTTGCAGATGAAGCCTCATTTTTGTCCATCAGCAGGGGGCTGGGAGCATAATTAATTGAGTGAAAGTTAAAAGACGGACAGCATGGTTACATTTATGCAAATATTACAAAAGAACATCTAACAGAAAAGAAAAATACCTTGTAACTGATTGGTTTGGTTTTGGACCAAAATCCACAGGGTCCACTTAAACATTGCTGATTGTGCATATGACAATTAAGGAATATAGTGTTGGGGTTTTTTAATATACTTTCTGTAATGTAAAAAAATAATAGAAAAGAGAACCTTCACTAAAAGCCAAAGTTCCAAATCCACTGAGACAATTCTATTTCTGTTTTAAGGTTTTTACTGCTCTTGAATGTTAAAATACATTAAAAAAATGGTATTACATAACTTATTCTGTTCATGTGCCATCAACCATGTGCGAATCTCTAGGTTTTATTTCTTTTATTCGTATCCCAATCACATGCATCCTGGTACACCAAAGAGTCCATTTAGTTAGTTAATTAAAAGCTTAGCAGAGATCAGGACAACTGCTACAAGTACTAACCTGGGTGCTGCTTGGGGTGATCAGGAGCTTTTTCATTTATTCTATGTTATATTATATTTTCTTTCAAGAATTTTTTTTCCCCTGGGTGCTACTGTGTATTGGAATGATTACTGAATTAAAACTAAAACTAGAAAGCATGAACATTTGGACTGAAACCCTTTTCGTTTTATAACTCTGGGGTTTGCATTCTATATTTACAAGAAAATAATTGCAATTGCGTTCATTGATTTTTGACTATGCATGAAGAACGTGATGTACAGCAGATAAAAATTGTAAGGAGATTTTTCTAGGGAATTTAGACTCTAATTCCTTTTTTGTACAGCATGTGGTTTAACCTAAACATCTAATTCCAGCAGGGTAAAAATTGGCAAATAGTTTAGTTTTATTAGGAAAAGGAAACACCCTATTATTCACTTATGTTTTTTATAACATGCACAGTTTCCTGCCAATCTCAGCATGCCAGGATTTGATAGATTCTTCCTATATCCTACAGCGTTGACAATATTCTAGAATCAGCTCAAACTAAACCTTGAAAAGCATGGAGAATATGTAGCTTTAGGAAATAATATACTCCCTGCTTTTTGTGTGTGCATCAACAGGAGCATGAACACTTGATTGTCAGGCATGCCAAGGTTTCTCTACAATGCTTGGTGCAGCCAAGTGCCAGGCATCCCCAGACAGCAGCAGGTGCTCCGTGTGGGGAGCTGCTTCCAGCACCTGTGCAAGGTGGGCAGTTGGAACCTGGGGAGTTGCCCATTGACCCTATTCACACACATTGCCCTCTAAGTCCTAGGTAAGCTTTCCCCAAAGAACATTCCAATGGAAGGTGTCACCCTGTTCTTCTAAAGTTCTTCTAAGCCTTCTGATGCTTACATTTTTGTAATGGAGTTTCTTAGGCACTTTTCATGTAAAGAATGATTGTTTTGCCTTTCTTTTCTGGAGGAGGAGAGAATTGATGGACTGCTGGTTTGAAAAGTGTGGTTGGAGACCTGGTAATTTCATCCTCAAATCCATGGTCACTTTTGGAATTCTATAAATATCGAGGTCCAGAAATAATTGCGCTTCTTTTGCCTTGGACATCTCAGCATGTGTCGTTCATTTCATGTTGTATCGCAACAGGAAGGAATTATTTGGTGTCTCACGAGGACTTCTTTCTGAAGTCTGCAGTTCTTTTTCATTCCAAGCAAAATTTATAAAAGAGTTAGACCTCTTAAACTTCTAAATACAAAGAGACATATAAATCAGTATCTTGCTGTTTGTTCAAAAACGGCAAGGTTTGCACCCAGACTTCTACAGAGGTATGTGCAATTACGAAAAATGAAAAAAAACCTCTGTAAAGAACATAAAGAGGAAGTGAGCCAATAGATCACATTAGCTTAAATCTGGTTTAGCAGTGCAGTTAACTTCAGATTTCCCAATATACAAAACTTTACTGTTGAATATTAAACATAAAACAGTTTAAAATTAGTAACTATTATTAAGTAATCAATTAAGTAATATTCATCACCTATCTAATAGCTGCTGCAGTCCCACTGGTGGCTAGAAAAATAATCATCATTCCATTTGCTGTAAAAAAGTGGAAACTATTGTGTATGCCAATTTTGCAAAATTCTAATATAAAATAAAGAAGTGGTCAAATAGCAGAGATACTGCTGCCATCTTGGAATATTTGTGTATTTTATGAAAGATTTGGTTTATGTCTTTCTATATTATGTTTTCATTGAATTTCACATCATTGTCTGTAAATATATTAAGCTAATCATTTTCAATGATATATGCTCTGCCTAGAAGGGATTAGCAGTCTTAAACATAACTACACTTAAACATAACTACAGAAAAAAACCACACCCAAAATTAAATTAATTAATTTTCTTGTGAACAGCACATAATTATATTTAAGAAAAAAACCCTTTAAAAATTTAAAATCTATAACTATGGTTTAAAAATATATACACCCCCCACCACCCCTACATATTTGTGGATAGTATTGACTTTGGTTTTGGCTTTGGTTTTTTTTATGCTTCCCTGGGAGCAGAAAAATGGAAAGTCATCTCCCATGAATTATATATTCTTTGTAAAACTGGGAATTCTGTACGGGACTTAGAAGGACAGTAGCAAAATACAATTATTGCTATCCTCATTAAAGAAAAGTGAATTTTGGAGTCCAATAACCCATCTATATAACTCAAAAGACATCACTTAGTGAGGGAATGAAGAGAGAAATAGGAATCAGGACTCCAAAATGGCATTTTTTGGTTTTTTTTTTAATGAATTGCTTTTTCTACCATGATTTTTAAAGGCTGCCAGCCTAGGGAAACTAAGAAAGCAGAATGAGCAAGAGTCTGCCTTTTACTATCCTTCCCTGTGGAATAAGTATTAGCTAAAACTGCAGAAAAGAATGGAAACAAATTTCCAGTGGTTGTGATTTAGACAAGCTTAGAATTCTTTCTTGGAAGCCTCATGGAACAGCGATGTAGTAAAAACGTGATGACTTCTAGGAAAGTTTCCTGCGAAATAATTCTATCAAGATGGATTATGTAAAGCTACATACTTTATATATGATGCTGGAAGCAGCACCAAATACTACATTTATGAGAATTACTAGGACATTTGCATAGAATTCAGAGTGTTCTGGAAAAAACGAAGTTGACTCCAAGTTGTGATATTTACTCAAAATAATTAGAAGCCAGCTAACACAGATGACCCAGTAGATATGCTACCCTTAGAATGTAATCTTTCTAATGATAAAAGCAAATTATTTAAATGTATTCCCCCTTCACAGGACTAGCAATGAACAATCTGTAACAGAGGACTTTCTGTACCAGTAGCTTCTTCCTCATTATAAACTTGATAAGAATAAATTAATAATTTTTTTCTATAGAAACACATTTTCATTTTTAGATTTTGCTTAGTCAACAGAACAACTATGCATGGCAATAAAATAAAGATTACAGATGTGAAAACTTCAGTCCAGGTAAAGGTTTTCACTAATCTGCCATTGAAGCAAGGTTCAGTATGTCCAGACCTGACTCTTCACTCCATGTGTTATGATAATTAAAATAACTTTATTTGAAAGAGAAATCAAACATAAAATTTTCTGCCAGTAAAAGCAATGACATTTTGGATTCTGTAGGATGACTAAAATCTCATGTACTCTCTTCTGAAAAATCCCTTGGGAAAAAATCCAAGAATATCAGAGAGACATCTGTTTATTTTTAGCATCTATCCTGAGTTTTGGAGTTCATGCTGTTTCATGTGAAGTTGAACAACAAAATTAAAAAGCTTGAACTGACACCTTATAAGGTGAGGCCAGAGAAAAGCAATTCTTTCTTTCAAAGACGAAAAAAAAAAAGAAAGGAAAACTGCACTAACAACCCCCCCTGTTTATTTACCCTAAGTTTGTCTGTGTATTTACCCATTCTAATTTCCAGTATTATCTTTTAGCTATGCTTTTTTCTTTTTTTTCTTTTTTTTAATTTTTTTTTTTTTTTGCTATGATTGCTGTTAAATAAGGTCAACTTATCCACTGAAAGTTATAGTGCAGAAGAAGATGTGTAAAAGCTCATGCTTCTTTCTGGGGGCCTTTAGGATGTCTTGGCTTTTGAATTCAAATGAAGATCTGACACTGAAAAACGTTAGTGTTAATTAATGACTCAAGGTTTCAGAAAATTAAAGTTAAAAAGTTCCAGGTATTGATAAATCTCCAAAGGACACAAGAGAGGGATATACTATTTTGTCCATATTCATACTATATCACATTGCTACTTTAAAAAGCTGTAAGTAGTAGTTCTTGTTGGAAAATTTGTTATGAGTTTGCACTGCCATAACAGCATTCCTGGTCTATGAATGGTGCTACACCATTAGAACAGTCTTTTAACTCCTTCTGTGAACATGAAAGTTCAGCAGTACACAGAAAGGAAATCACAAGGACTGCTATACCCTTTCAGTATTTGTTCAGACGGCAAAGATATTAGCACAGAAAACTAAGCTTATCTCCTGAAGAACTTTCTGACAGTAGCTATTTTTACTGGGCACAATTCCATGTGTTTTACTAAACAGAGGATATGCTCTCTTGTTCAGTAATACTAGATGCAAATAGGTCCAGGGATTCAGATTCCGTTTCAGGCCTTCTTTTTATTCTGATCAATAAGAATTTCCTCTGTTTTAGAAGTATGGTATCTTATAAATAAGAAATTGACTCAGAGTGATGTGTTTGGATACAGTCCATAGTTCAAAAATGTTAGTGCAGCACTGTTAGTATTTGTTACATAGAAGAATAGAATATTTGTGCACTGGCTAAACCCTCATTTTCATAGGTCAGAGTCAGCTTTGGCATCAAGTTAGGAATTAAGTTCTGGCATAATGCTGGCATGAAATGCCCATTTATCATGGTACTTCACCAGAACTGATAACTTTCAAGCAACATCCTGATTCACATTTGATGTTTTTATGACCTCAGATATGATTACACAAACCCAAATGCACTGGACACTTTAAACCCTGGTAAACTAAGATATTAAAACATATTAAAACCCCTTTTTGGATGAAATTTTTTTACAAAGCAATTCTGGCCTGAAATAGGAAATTTATATCAGAAATGGTTGCTAATGACTCCCATCTTGCTTCTCTCCCACCATACCTGAAGAAAGAAAAGAGTCTGGAGACAAATGCATTGAAATGTATCATATAAACAGGTTAAAATAAATCTGTTCAAATAATTTATATTTTCAAAGCCTGTTGTGCATGAATTTACATATAATTTCTAATATATTTTTGCTCACTGGTTTTGGACCTTTTACAGGTGCATTTGGATTCTCTAGAAAAAAATAAAAATGCTTTTAATGTAATTAGTAAAACAAAACTCAGAACAAGTTACAGACAATTTTTATTGAATATGAATCTGTAGAGATATCTAAGGATGTCTGGAAACTTTAAGCTAGGTTTAATCTTCATTGATGTTTGGAACTTCACTAAAGTCACTCAGAAACCTAGGCAGGATAGGCACCTTGTATGTTGAATAATTAGAGATATTTCCTTCCAAAGGCACTTTACCCTGAGGAGGTGCCAACTACTTGTCACCACATTTCCTAAAGTCTCTGGTGATGATACTCCTGCATTAATGCCTTATGTTGGAGGTCACATTTCTCTTGGACAGCCTGGAGCAAAGGAGGCTGAGGGGACACCTTACTGCTCTATACAAACACCTAAGAAGAGGTTGTAGTGAGGCAGGGGTAACAAGTGACAGGACTAGAGGAGATGGCCCCAAGTTGTGACAGGGGAGGTTTAGATTAGATAGTATGAAAATTTTCTTCATAGGAAAAGATTTTCAAGCTCTGGAACAGACTGCTCAGGGAAGTGGTGGGTTCCCTGTTTGAGGAATGTGTGGACATGGGACTTGAGGATATGGTTAGGTGAACATGGAGCTAGTGATAAGTTGACAGCTGGATTTGGTGATCTTAGAGGTCTTTTCCAATCTTTATAATTTTATGACTCCAACAGGAAGGACATTCACTATTCCATAATTCAAGAGAGAAAACAGAGCTTTTTCAGAGAACATAGATTAAACTTCACAAGACAATTCTCTGAAAGGCAAACAATGATATTTTGCTGCCTAAGATGGTAGTCTGTCAAACAGAACAGGATTTATTGAAGAATATTTAGCCTCCAACACATAATACCTAACTCAATAGAGCTTTGAACTTTGTGGAGAGGAGAGGAGATCTTTGTGAATAAAGGCTGTACAGTATAAGCTACTGTATGTGTATGTAGCAAAAACTTTGAACTGATACAGGCAAAAGTCACGCAGGAAACATCGCTATGTTTTAAAGGTACAATTGAGTTGAAGTCTAAAAACTACTCTGGAGTTTGGAATTCCTTGGGTTTTGGCTGCTTCAATTTCTCAAGCCTAAATATTTAAATATTGCACTAATGCCTTTTTCTTGTCTTTTTTTTTTTTTTTTCCTCTTTTCTCTTCATTATATCTAAAGACTGTATACAGAAAACATTTGGGGAACATCTAAGAGAAACACCCACACAAGGGAGAAAGAACCCACAGCTTGTATTGATCTTGGCATTTTCCCATGTTGCAGCCAAATGAACGAGCCACAGGTGCAACCAGAAAGAGCAGGTGATCCAAACAAACTGTTATTGTGATGGGAATAAATATGATTTTTTTTGTCCATAATGTATTCATCTCAAGGCACATTGGTGCATCTGTTGCATATTTACCAGCATGTTGATTTCTGCCAGAAATTTTTAAAGAATGCAAATCTCTGAATTTATACACCTTAAAGACATATTCAACAGCTTACTTCTTTCTATTTTTCACATCTGGATTCTTTAACTAATTAATCTAATACAGAACAAACATTCAATAACATAAGCAATTTGTGCTTATAGACTCATTATTCTGCATCAGAAATATAGGAGAGGAAAGTTAGGAAGTCATGCCCAGATTTCAATACAAAAAAGTACCACATTATAATCAGGCACTCATCCACAGTTCCTTTATTTTCAGTGTGGCTATTCCCAGCATTGTCTCTTCTTATCAGCTTTCTAACCTGCTGCTGAACCAACAGAGAGGCTTATCCAAGCCAGTGACTAGTGAGCATCTTATGAATAACTATGTTATGAAAAGGCAAATATTTAGAAGTGGGTAAAAGCTGAACCACTATATTGATCAAAGCAGGGAGGTATGTACTAAAACCCTTAAGATAAAAAACGTGGAAGCAGAATTCACAGCTGTCCTAGAAGCAGAATTCACAGGTGAAATGGCTAAGACTAGTGTGTTGTTCCCACAGAGCATCTTTGATCACACACACCTTATTGTGCTAGATGGATTAGTCTGGACAAGCTACAAAGCTGGATTAAGCTAGCTAGATCTGAACTAGATCTGGACAAGGGCAAATCCATTTCTTATGTTCTCAACTTTACTCTTAACACTATTAGTTCTTACATCTGCAAAATTAAACAAGGATTTCCTAAAGAAAATGTGAACTCCAGATTCCTGTCTGTTTTTGACTCTAGGTGTAATGTCATATATAAAATTAACCATGTGTTCTGCCTTCACTGTTCCTTCTCCCACATTATCCTCTTGACATTTCCAGAGTCAGCAAAACTGGGTTTTGTTCCCTGTTTTCTCCTTCTGCCTCTGGTTCTTGCAGTCCTGGTTGTTCTTTTACTTCAGCAGGACGATTTGGGAAAGCCAATAGTTCACACATTATCCTGGTGATCAGCACATAGTTCCAGGAAGTAAGAAGGGTTTAAATCACAAACTGTAGTCCTCAGACCATTTACAATCATTCTTACCTTGAAATCATTAAGTAGGAAGTCATAACTGCTCTTGTTTTGGTAACCTCTTTCTTTGGTGATGCACTCAGCTATGCCAAATGTACAACTTCAGCACAGAAAATGTTTTCAAGCTCATATAATTTCATGTGTATATAAATAAATGTTTAAAATTACATGTAACTATATAATCCTGCACACATTTCAGGAATAAGCCTGGGACAGGAACTATTCCCATCAGGTGGTTGTGGCTACTGTGCTTGGACACAGCAGCACGTTATGGGTGTAAGCTATTTGCTGCTAGCTTATCACATTTCCAGAAAACAGTTTTAGTCATCTTTTCTAAACTCCTGTAAACACAACCATATAGACAGAACAAAGTATTTGTGAGCCAAATACACTGACCACTTTCTATATGTGGTACTATTTAACAATTTTATTTGTTTACCTCTGAAAATATTTTCAATCATTCAGAACATATTACAGGTAATTTTCATGACAAGTTTAGATCTTATCTGCTTAAAATCACTGTCAAATTATAGTAACATTGATAGCTGGATTATGAAAATGGATTAATAGCTGATCTTTGGAACTGTGATTCAATAGCTACACAGAGATTTTTCTAAGAAACTGCTTAAAGTAGTTACTTTTGAGCTGAGATTTTCTGCCTAGCTTTCACTGTGGACAACTTTTATAAGAACAGTCTTGGAAAACTGTGTGGTTGTTAGTCCTCTCCTAAGTGACTTAAATGGTATTCCCTAATCCAATACTCTAAGTATCTTTAGATTCTTCTTTGTGATATGTAGAATAGGAATTGGTGCTCATGAAAGTGGCACTCAAGACTACAATTACCTTATTAAATAAAAGTGATGAGAATGTTGTGTATAAGGCATTAGTAGGTGCAGACCTAAAAAGATGCCAGGGATCATAATTATAATTAACCTCTAGAAAATCTTGGTACACTGTTTAAACCCTTGCACGGGACCTTTTATTTACTAGTAAATTGGCACTGAGTCACATGATTTTCTCAGAAACATAATCTGGGTTTTTAATGTCTGAAATGAACCACTGAAAACCAGGGTTTGTGTCAGATTTTCTGCACAGATAAAGAATATGCTATAGAGTAACACTGGATGAGCTTGCTTTTATTTCCTTTTAGGGTATATATAATGGGTCAACTTCTCAACACATGCAAACTGGTCACTGAAATCAGGAAAACAGAGAGGAATTTAATACAATGCTGACAGGCATATATCTGTATAAGACCAGAAAGGTACACCAGAAATAACTTCTACATGAACTCCTTGCAAGGCTGTTGAACTACAGATTTTCAGGGCTGTGGTTCAGAAAATAAATTTCAAACTAAATTATATAAAAGCTTAAATAGAGAGATGATTTAATCTTTGTCTCTCAAGAGTGACTTTTGCACTTAATCTTTTACAGGAAGCATGACCTGTTTTTACATTATTTGAGTGTTTTGTGGGAGTTTTACTCTTTTCCCACTACTCAATGTGATTATAATTTTCTGTTTCAGAACTCCATCTCAACAATATTTTCTCCACTGGCTCACACAGACCTGGAATTGTACCAAAACCAGAACTCTTAAACAAATTGTTTTAGTGTGAGGCATTCCATCAAAACGCAGATATCAAAAACAGATCAGATTAATCATGTTTATTTTTCCCCACTGATTACAGGTATTGTAAATTGATTCGTTTGGGTCTATATATCTCCATCACCAGTCTTAGAGGAGATGAATTCCACTGTAGGCATTCAGAGCTGGTAGTTAAGGAACAGCTAGATTTGCCACAATAGTGAAACAAATGCACAGTGCCTGATCTCTGTATAAGGCTGCCATAAGAGCTAAGCAACAAAAATCTTAAAACCAGGAAACAATGAGAGATGAGATGAAGCTACCAAATATTTATCTGATTTTAGTACTGTCTGGGGTGCTTGTTTGTTTTGCCTTTCCACTCCCATCCCTCAAAGAAATGGCATCAGAGTTTAGAGGAAAGAAGTGAAGACTGCAGGCAGGCTTACATGTTTCTACATGTGCATACAATGTGTGCCTTACAATGATTTATGATTCCAAAAAATGACAAATGGGCAGTGATGGCACATGTCACACACTGCTGAAAGGTTAGCATTTAAAACTGTGCTTAATGTGAAGTGAATATAGGTCAGGGGTAGCTTAAGAATGGTCTTGAAAAGGAAAGTTAAGAGATGGTATTTAATGTGATAGAAAGGGCAAGACTCACAAAGATTTAAAAATTTCTGGTGACACAAAGTTATGAGAGTCTTAAAAGTGTTCTAGTTTTGTGGAGGCATACCACAGACCATGAATCAGAGCTGATGAGCAAGGAGAGCCTTAAATTTAGATACATCCTGGAAGTAAATTAGTGATATTACCCAATGCACAAGCAGGATAGTGAAGCTACCATCATGGCAGAGACTGTGATGGGGAAAATAAGGTTTTAAAGAGGTAGGTTAATCTGTACAGGGGAAAAAATCATAGTCAATGTTATAAAATATTCTCTGTAGCTGTAGTGTTTGTCTTGTATAAAATTGAAGACTTAGCAGCAGTTCTTCATTATGGCAGCCAGTGGGGAGGGAAAAAATTATCATCCAGCCTACTGCATAAATTGTTAAAAGTAGATGAAACACGTGTTATAAATGCCAATGAAAGTAGCCTAGAAAATAATCTCAGGTGAAAATCTTCAAGCTGTAGAGGTGTGAGATAAAAGTTCATCAAATAATAAAATTTTAAGAAGGAACAGATCTGAAAGATACCTCTGTAAAAATCCCATAAAAAGTTATATTGCTGATATTTTTACTTTTCCAAAGAAACTTTTATATTAATAACTGGGTAGGCAGGATAAAAGCTGTTGGAGTATAGAATACGCAAACAGAAACTAAGACTTCTTCCTGGAGTTTCTTTCTTGAATTCCTTGAACTCCTGGAAGAAGAGCACTGAATGAAGGAGCTTGCTGTTGAATTTAATACAACTGTCTTGCAGCACCAGTTCTGGAGTTGGCAGAGTAAGCCAAGAGAAGAGGCTGAGAGATGGATTTGTTCATCCCTCACAAAGAGGACTTGTATCTTACAGTAATCAACAACAAGCTAATGACAAACTATAAAGAAGACACAACCCAGTAAAACAATGCCCTGAACATAATAATGAACCTGGTTTGAACACTGAAAATTCTATCTCAAAAAGAAAAATAAATACTGAGTGTGGGCACACTCTGAAACTGGCTTACTTGTGTGTCTATCCTTACAGAGATTCAGGACTCAGTTGGACACAGCCCAGAGCAATCCACTACTTCTGGATATACTTTGAGTGAGGCATTGGGCCAAAAACTTCAAGAACTACTTAAAGAAATCCATAACACTGTATGATTCTGTGTGAAAGAACTAGATTTTTTTTTTCCTTTTAGACCTAAATTTTTGAAGACATATTACAAGGCAAAGGCAGGACAGGCAGAAAGAACATGAAAATAACTGATTAGTATCAGGAGGGAAAAAAATCAGGGCCATGAAGACTATGGGATTTTCTTCAGATTTCAACAGGATGAAGAGGGATTAAGTTGGTTAAACTAGGCTCATTAAGAGTAAATAGAGGCATTCTGATGCTAAACGAAAAAAAATTGGATATACAATTTGTCAGTTTTATCTCAAGTTATTGCACATATTAGCTTGATTTGGTTTTGATTTGTTTCCAGATTAAAAAAAAATTAATTCATTTCTAGCTAAAATACCTTACTTACAAGTAACCATGAGGCTTATGACAAGACTACACCTCTGCCCTTAGGTCTAATAGTTTAGGAAAACTTCAACTGTGTATAGTATAACCTCAATTTTCCTAACTGTAGAAGGGAGACAATGAAAAACCTTGCTTTTAAGTCACTGAGCTCTTCAGATGGTGAGAATTGTTACTGCTCATACTGTGGATTCTGAAAAGGAAGAAAGACAATTTTTTTTTTTTCCCTTCTCAAATACCTGAAAGTCCTTTATCTATCTCCCACAGGATTCTGTGCATGTTGACTCCAAAGCAGCTACTTCATGTCCTTTGGGTTAGTCATTTCTTCAGATATATTTGATGTATGCAATGTTTTACAAGTTCTCAAGAAAAGCATTTCATAGGAGCAGCAGCAGCAAGGCTGAAATGGAGCTTGCAGAGGCAGCAGGCAGTACAAACAGGAAGGCACATGGGAAAAGGTACCTCAGGCTCAGCCCTGTCCCTCTAAGAACTTCCAGGCCCTAATGGTTAGGAAGCAAATAAAGACAGCTATTTTTAACAAATTATTATAAGCTTATGATTACACAATTTAAATAGGACCTGCAATACAAAGAGAATTACTCTTAAAAAAAACCCCATACCATTAAAAAAAAAAATCAGTGGCCCTTTAAGCTGCCAGCCAAATATCAACATATTTTAAAAAGTGAAAGATATTATAGTCATTTGAATGCTTATGATTGTTATGCCCTATTCCATTTTATATATGGGTCCTATGATTTATTGACATCCCAATATAAATGGTTCTTTATTTTCTATTCATCCCAACCTTGGTCAAACAATACCATCCTACTTCTCTTCACAATATTTTCCTAATATCTCAGCTCATTTAATTCTATTGATCCACTGAAGAGTATAATGGCAATGAAACTGGAATTAATAGCACCTCCCTTCTCCAATGCTAAGAGCTTTCCTATTTAGTCTGTGGACCATCACACAAAATCATAAAAGTAGACAAAAAAGCAGACTGACCTTTATCAGCTACTATTGTGTTGCAAAATTCAGCAAAGCCCAGAACATCATTTTCAGTTTTATGGCTCTGTTTTCTTAAATAATAAGGGGAATGGAGGGGAGGAACTGACCCCTGTTCAGCATTTACTTAAGCAGAATTGGCATTAATAGAGTATTCTGTCAAAAATTCAAGCCCAGGAAAATGTATGGCTTTGTCCACAGCAGCAGCTATCTTAGTAGATTGCACTGTCACTGCTTCACACAAAGAGCATTGCAACACCATTAGTGGACATAAATAATGCACAAGCTCTTATGCAGTACTCAGCTAAGTGCATGGAAACCTTGGGCTCCCGTTGTCAGAAATTCAATGGATTAGTACCTAGATTTATTTTAAGTCTGTAAAGCACTTTGTTCTTGACAGCGTTCAAAGTAGAAAGAGTGCTATCCTGAATGTGCATCTTAATACTGTCATTCTTGTCTTGTAAGAATAGATGAAATATGGGATGCAATACTTCTTTTTAATATTTAAAAGTTTTCACTGAGTGGACACAGTACACACATGCCTACATACATACATGTGTATATATATATATATATATATATATATATATATATATATATATATGTGTGTGTGTGTGTGTGTATGTATCTATATGCGTGTGTGTTAATAGATATAGGAATAGATATAACCCATTAATATCTTATTGATCCGGAAATGCAAAAGACAAATATGCAATGGAATGTTAGCAATGAAGAGTATTGCCACTATTGCAGATTATCAAAATAAATGCTGATAAACAAATATACTGCCTGGTAGTATTATTATTATTATTATTATTATTATTATTAGTATTATTATTATTATTATTATTATTATTATTATTATTATTATTATTATTATTATTATTATTATTATTATTAGTACTGCCTGGTTTACTTTGTAAATGAGATGTGCCCTCTGCCAGATTCCTATATAAATCTCACATTTACATTTCCACTACAACATAAATGTTTAGTTTCTAGAATGAACATTGCTGAGACGAGATCATATGGTTAAGTGAGATGAATATTTTAATCTAATTACTAATTAATAATATCGAGGAATCAACAAATATTTACTTACTACATATCAAATAGTGTTCTTGTACAAATTTACAGCAAAAAGCCAACTTCCTAGTTTAAAACAAAGCAAAACAAATCACACACACACCAAAGAAGTTTTCAAACCCATCATTGAAACGCATATGAATTATGTTCAAGAAACTCCTTCAAAGCAATAGAGACTGTGGGGTCTATTTGCCTCTCGATGTTCTGGAGAGTTAAGCATGATAATCCCCCATGCATTGAGAGGATAACAGGACCCTTTGTGTAGATTAAAAGCAGTTTTCTATTGATATCAGGGTGGTAATGCAAGAACAGCAATATCTCATGTGAAGGTCAATCTTTCACAATGCCACTAAGACATAAAATCTTCGTTTGAAATAATAACAGCTACCTTTTCTCTTTGCCTGCATGGTCCATGAATTTCCACACAATTCATTGAACCAGCAGTCAATGAACTATTCATTATTGAACCCAGTGATTTAAAAGTCACAATATGTACATCATTAATGCCCATTTGGAGAAAAAAAAAGGCACATTTCAGAAATCTTGGTAGGATTTGAAATATGCTAAAATCAGCCTGCAGTAAATATAGAAGAATCTTTGAAACAAAAAAATCAGAATTGTTTTGTTGCCAACCCTATGATATCTGTAGCAATCCCCATCCTCATTGAAGGGAAAATTAACTGTTTCTTCCTTTAAGTACTGGAAGATATATGAGATTGTCCATTCAGTATGCAAAGTTCTCCAGCAGGTGCAAAGCAATTGCAGTGTATACAGCAGTGTCTACAGATGCAACAAAACTTCTGTTAGAGCTGTTCTTCACGTCCTCTCCACCTCTCAAAAGAAAGCTGGTTTTGGAGAGAGAAATGACATATAGGAGAGGGGAGAGAGGGAAAAAAGAGGAGAGGGAATAGAAAAGGGAAGGAAGGAAGGAAGGAAGGAAGGAAGGAAGGAAGGAAGGAAGGAAGGAAGGAAGGAAGGAAGGAAGGAAGGAAGGAAGGAAGGAAGGAAGGAAGGAAGGAAGGAAGGAAGGAAGGAAGGAAGGAAGGAAGGAAGGAAGGAAGGAAGGAAGGAAGGAAGGAAGGAAGGAAAGAAGGAAGGAAGGAAGGAAGAGAAAGGAAGAGAAGAGAAGAAGGAAAGAAAGAAGGAAGAGAAGAAAGAAGGAAGAAAGAAGAAAGAAAGAAAGAAAGGAAAGAAAGAAAGAAAGAAAGAAAGAAAGAAAAGAGAAAGAAAGAAAGAAAGAAAAGAAAAGAAAGAAGAAAGAAAGAAAGAAAGAAAAGAAAGAAAGAAGAAAGAAGAAAGAAAGAAAGAAAGAAAGAAAGAAAGAAAGAAGAAAGAAAGAAAGAAAGAAGAAAGAAAGAAAGAAAGAAAGAAAGAAAGAAAGAAGAAAGAAAGAAAGATTTTTTTTTTTCTGATACAGCATTATGACTGTGTAAAATATTCATTTGGCTTTAGTTATGTTTTAATATACATTCTTTGAACACTACAACATGCAGCCTGGCAATATTGAAACTCGCAGCAGACGTGTGCCGCTAAAATGCCGGCTGCGCTCATTAAGCGCAACCACCGCAGGTACCGAGCGGCGCCCAGCGAGTTCGCGAGCCACCATCAATAGGTGGCGCTTTTCCCCTTCCTCATTTCCTTCAGATCCCAGGCAGCTCCTGCGGAAAAACTGTTTTCAGAGGTGGTTTTGGAAAATTTATATTACTTTTAAAAAACTTTCGCTGCTGAGGAAAAATGGGAAAATTTTGTTAGTGCATAGTGGATTTTGCAGTTCTACACAAGAGATGACCAAAGCAGCATGAATCATGGGATTCATGATATTGGTACAGAAATGTATATTGTCCAAAATTATAAGACATTTGATCATATGGCTGGTATGGTTCTTAATTGATTTTTTTTTTCTAAAATAGGAAGAGGTCTCACTTTAAAGGAAAATGACCTTTTATGACTTGTCCATATTACTGCTGACCTGATTAGAATTTTTAAACATTTAAATGGAAAAAAATAAATCTATTGTTGGAATTATCTGTCTACATAATTACAATTCTTGGTAATAAAAATGCAAAGCCTGGGGGTTTAAAATTTTCTTAATGTTACTATAGTGGAAAAAGGATATTTCCAAATATAATATATATAAACTAAACTGGCATTTAAATATGTGAACAGACTGCCTATTGTTTAACTACACATTCATTTAACTGTAACATGAAAATTCAAGTATGAAAAAAAAATTTGAACTTCAGCCTGGTTCAGCTGTGAAATCTATTTTTACATCAGATTTGATCTTAGTCTCCATTAGAAAGGAAAGGGATGTCTTATCTTAAGAGAACAGAGCTGTGCTTCAAACAGCCTTACATTCACAAAGAAGGACAGAACACACACTCATTTACGCACATACACATGTGCACAGAAGGGTATATTGTATATTCATACACAGAATCCTATTATTCCCAGAGTAGATTTATTTTAAAAGCAAGGAGATAATTGATTAGCAGTGCCAGATATTTTCTAATGCTGGAAGGCAAAGTAAAGTTTGTTATCTAGTTTCTGTTATCAATATCTTAAAATGAAAACTACATTTCAAGAGCAAAATTATGATATCATGATAAGAAGTTTCAGCCGTAACTAAGACTTTTGCATTGATTAATAACAGGAGTTAGAAGGTAAAAGCAGTTTCCTTTATAAGAGAGTGATTCTTTTCCAGGAGGTTGTCCCACATAAAGGAAAGCACAAATGTAAAGATCAAGTGGTTTCCAAGGCTATCAAATTAGAGTAGTGGATGTCAATAGCTTCATGCTATGTTTTTGCTCCACACTGCATACTCAGATTACCAGATTTTAAAATGGATTCATGTTAATGACTTACAAATTCTTCCAAGATTTTTTACAGAATGATACGATGACAAGACAATAATTAAAATTTAAACTATAAGAACATATCACAGAATCACTGAATGGGACTTCTGGAGGCCAGCTGGTCCAAGCAGGTCCAAGTTTGGCCAAGCAGGTCCAAGTAGGCCATCCACAGATAGCTGCCCAGGATTATGTCCAGATGTCTTTTGAATATCTTCAAGAATGGAGACTCCACAAACCTCCTGGGCAATGTGAAAATGTCTATAAAGTAAGAGTTCTAGGTTTGCTGGCAAAACACTTGAAAACATGATATCAGATTTGGAACTGGCTTCCTAAAATCACTACTGCAAATGTATCTTGCCAACTGTAGTCATCCTACCTTTTAAAAAATTCTTCACTTAGACACTAATCCAACCAAAAACCAAGTTTTTCCTGTTCGGTTCCATAGCATCTCTATGTGCTCTTTGGTACCTTGTGAAGTTAGAGGGAATTTGCTATATAATTTGTGTCTCAATTATTATTTCTCAGCACCCAAACACTACAGGATTGTACCAGGAGAAGGAGTGTCTTCAGTAAAGATGATTAGTAGTGACTTGAGAGCAGAGGCACTGCCATGGGACAGAAGGGGAAGAGAAAGGGAATGTGGACACAGGCATTGAGGCAGAACAGAGGGATGCCTTTCCAGATACTTCATATGGCTCCCTGGATATTTGTTTTTTATATTCCTTGTCTAATGGCAGGCACAAATTTATTTTTTTCATATTCTCTGATTCAATAAATGCTATACATCAGAGTTCAAGTTGTAATTATGCAGATATACAATTATTTTTCCAAAATGGACCACACCTGATATCCTCAGCTATCAATATATTGATTCTGCAGGCCCAAACCCTCCATTCTTCTTACATGCTGCTTTGCTAAATTTGGAACTAATCCAAACATATTGTAACCAAAAGCTTACGAACATATAGACTTTTGTAAACAGTAGAATATAATGGATGAAAAGAAAGGAGCTAGCAAAAAACTCTAAGACTGACATGGCTTGTTTAAATGCAAGTTTGCTTAACATTGCCTTGTGTTTAAATCTTGCATTGCTTTAGGCTTGGTTAATAAAGGAGGCTGGTCAGATTCACTTTTCTTAATTGCCAGGCTTTAAACAGATCTTATTGTCAGGCAGTAAGACATTACAAGCATGAGAAAAAATATAAGTAGATAGATACACAGACCTTGTTGTTTCTTAATATGTTTACCCCACAGCATAGAGATAAATTCAGAACTATAGAAAACATTTTATTCACTTGGGTGAAATATTCTACAAACAAACAAACAAACACAACAAAACAACACAGACAATGAGCTAATTTGGGATTTAATTTTTTTTTTCATTTTTATATTTCCATTGATCAGGGTTTCCACTAAGAGTTATTTCTTGAAAACAACATATTTGGCCAAGTATGTTATACTCAAATATATCCCAGCTCTAAAATCTGTGAAAACTAATTTAAAAGTCATACATGTGTTTGGTAAATATGTATTTTTATCATGTCTATGTGAAAGGAATTGCAATTTACAAGTAAATGTTTACAGTGTTTACAGTGTTTACAGTGAACACTATAATATACTGTAATTTACCAGGCACATTATGACTGTTTCACTATATTTAACATAATAGCAATGAATAACTGTGTGTTTGGGGATACATTTTCCAAGAGTTTTGGAACTTTATCAATGCCATTCACATGGACATTATAGAGGCTGGATGGATGAAATTTCATGAAGTATTTTAAAGTTACTATATCAATTTTTTTATGTTAGTTGCTTTTCCTAGAGACAAATTCATATCTTAGAGTTAAAGTTTCTTCAACATTTTTATTTAAAATACTTCTTTTTGGATAGTTCTCAAAAGATCAATTTTTTTTAAATCACGTATAATTAAAATAAAATATAAAAGATCCGAACTGAGGGATGATGCCTCGAAGAAAAGGGCAGAAGTAGATGGAATCTGTTCAGAATTCACAAGCTGATAACTGGACCCTGGGAACAGAAAATAAAAACCACATTCCTATAGAATTCCTTTTCAATTAAAAGGTATCCCTTAAAAAACCTACAGTTTACTTGATACTTGTAAAAAGCTTAGATGACAGGCTTCATTTCTCAAAGTATTCCACATGCTAGAACCTGATCAGTCTGTCCAGATTATCATTCATAATTTGCATAGTGTATTGAATGCTCCTAGCCATATTTTATCCTGTATTTTCTCATCACCAACTTTCAGAATTCATCACTAATTTAAATAAGAATTTCATCACTCTCCTGATGACATTGGTGCATGAAAAAAGTAGATGAGGAAAACTGTGTTTCTAACTTTGTATGGCAGTCTTAATCATTTTTTAGCAAAAAAGGCAGGGAGAAATCAACGTTATCTGACTCAGTTTTAAAGTACAGGATAATAAATTTTAAGTTGTCTGAGGAACCACAGAACAAAAAGAGAGTGTGATCTCATCCAAATACTCATTTTGTTTTCTCATGTTGAATTTCTGTCTTTTTTTTTTTTATGTAGATGGCTAGCTCTAGAGAATGGAAGGTCTTGAAAACTTATAGATAAACCTCTAGCTAATTTATTACCCAATTAGCTGTAATCTCAAACCTTATTCAAAAATATTATGAGAGCTATTGTACCTTTTGAGATTTGAAAATGGATTTCCTTATGTCATGCATTTGTTTGAGGTTTTCTCATACTTGTAACCTCCATCTATCCAAGCTGTTCTGCCCTCAACCTCGCTATTAGCCTGCATGTGCACTGTATAGACATTTCACAGTTTGGCTGCTTGCTGGGACAAGGCCATGTGTCTGCATGTTCTGGGCCACTGTAAACTAATATCTATGTGCTTTTGAATTTGAGAAAAGCAGTACAGAAGTTTAAATCCATGAAAATGCTAGAATTCAATGGTGCAGATTCCTGGTCTAAGTAATTTCTCTCTAATTTCATTTTTTTGTATTTGTACCTCAAAGTAGATTTCTAAGAGAAGTCTATTTTGACTTTAAATATCTGTATCTTAATAGCTATCTGTCTATAATAAGGTTACTAAAAAAACAAAAAAAAAGACAAAACCACAAAACACCCAAACACAACAACAAATATATAACAAAACCAAACCAAACCAAAATAAATTGATCTGCCAAAGTTTTTTACACTTTATTACAAAATCTAATGCTTCAGCTTTGTCTTAAAAGTCATCCTAGGTCATTTGCAAGATTAACACTTTCTTTGGAGACATTCAACCATTTGAGAACTACAGCTTGCATTGATTCCCCAAACTACTCCACACTTCCATGTCACTGAAACCCAGTCTGACAGCGACCTACAGTGAAGCAAATTCCATAAGGAACTGCTAGTATATCCACATCATTAAAATACCTTTTGTTTTTTTCAAGATCAATGTAGTATATTTTTGTTATTGAAAGGCAGCTGTATGTATAATTTCCAAGGATAAATGCCCCTATGAAACTGCTCAGCAGTCAACAGAAAATGAAGCATTTCAGGAAGCTTCAGTAGTCACACGGGGGACATTGGCTATCAAATACACAGATGTTGATGATCATGGGAAATTCTGTGATAAATATGTTGCTGTGATCAGAAAAGAGTTTCCCTTCTCTGCTGTCTTCTGTTCATTAGAACCATAGCTCAACAAAATCTTCCAGATTTTTAGATCAATTCAACTCTCATTTAGGTGTTACTGGAAAATCAGCCAGACCTTGTGCCATTGCTAACCTGCTTTAGCTTTCTGCCTCTTAATTTTCCCTTGTTCTTTTGCTGCAAAATCTAGACATATGAGCAAGCATGGCCCCAAAAGTTAAATAGAACCTTTGAAACTATCTTTTGATAACTTATATAGGCAAAAATTTCTACAACACTCTTTTCGATTTACCTTTAGAGCAAAAAAAATAACCATTTTGTTTTTGGTCACCGAGGCTAATAAAGCTAACATAACAACCTAATTGAAAAATATAACTAAACTGATTTAAGACACGTGATTAGAAGTTTGATGCCCCAAACTTCATTCATCAGTGTACCATTTATGATTCAATAGCCCCTTTGGATTTTTCAAAGTGATTCTCACTCTGGGGTAGAATCTACGATGAATTTGTATATTAAAAGCTCCTGTATTCACATTGCATAAATATGCAAGAGCATTTTTAATAAAAATCACCTTTCATTTTATTCTCTTGCTCTCACATGTAATATACCTAAACAGAGATCACCTGTAGAGATTGAACCTGAAACCTTTAATATGGGGTTTCTTCCATTTAAAAGAAAGGAACTCAATCTGCCACTAACACTTGCAGATCATATTCTCCTGGTCTACTCATTCAATACAGTGAATACAATAGAGATACCCAGTGTAAAAGCAAGATAAGGCAGCTATCTGGACCATTAATTCTTAATTGCTTTGGATGTCATTCTTTCAGCACTGACTGAATGAATGAGGACTGCAGCTTTAGGAATAGCCAAAGGAGATTTGTTTGATTGGTCATAAGTCTAATTCCTTCCTTGTTGTAGAGCCTCTTATTTTCCCATCTCCCTGAAATGGGGAAATCAGAAAAAGTCAGCATATCTTGAGGTATTTTTGTATTTTTGTTTATGTACTGTATTGGATGCAGGTGTCCTGGTCCTGGCAGAGGGGGGCTGCAGAGGCTCTGTGAGCTGCTTCCAGATGATTCCAGACAGTTCCAATGGACCCAGCTCAGGGCACGGCTGAGCCCTACAGCCAAGATTGTGATGCCTCAGGGAAAACATATTTAAGAAGGGGTAAAATGCTGAATAGCAGAGAGGAGAAATAGGGGGAAAAGGAGGAGAAACAGCCCTGCAGACACCAAGGTCAAAGAAGAAGGAGGGGAGATATTGTACCACAAGATAGAGGAGAAAGTCTTCTGGGCCTCATGTCTGAGACTATAATGGAGCCTGTTTGCCCTGTGAGACTGCAGTTTTGCCCAAGCTGGAGGAGGGGAAAAATACAGAATCAAAGAAATTTTTGGGTATGAAGGGACATTAATCTTGCTCTAATCTCTCTGCCAAGGACACCTTCCTGTAGAATGAGTTGCTCAACATCCTGTCCAAGCTGACCTTGACAAAGAAGAAGGTCTCCATGAGGAAGAAGGAGCAGCAGAGAAGAACTGCTTTGAGCTGACCTCAGCTGCCATACCCCATCACCCTGTGACGTGGATGGAGGGTTAGAAGGTTAAGGAGCTAGAAATTAAGGACTGCAGTTGAGTCTAAGAAAAGGAGCAGAGCCAAAGCTTTTCATCATCCAACATTATTATTTAAAAGTGGGCAATAATTCTAATTCAGTTTCCCCAAGCTGAGTGAGTTTTGCCTGTGTTTTGCCTGATCACAGCCATTGTCAAGTGATCTTCACTCTTTATCTGGACCCATCCTTTCACCCCTGTCCTGTCCTCTTGAGGAGGACTACAAGAGAAGCTGGGTCAGCACCTGGCAGCCAGCCAAGGTCAAATCACAAATTACCAGTGTATGCCTATACACATGCACACACACACAATTTTAGGTACATGACTAATAATTTATATTTAAAACCAACAAAACCCCAAAATAATTGCATTGTAATGCAGTTACCCAGATTATCAGTTTATGTCAAGAGCTACTGTTATGATGTTGAGGTTTTTTTTTTTATTTGTTGCAAAACCAAACTTAATTATGAGTAGGCTAAAATTGTGCTGAAATATCCTGATAATCCTGCAGCATTTAAGAGTTTTCTAATGGGTAGTGTCTTCCAATCAGAAAAGAAAAATGTAAGGATTGTTTTCTCTACATCAATTTAACACATAATTAAATATATCTGGTAAATTAGAGTTAAAAAGAGATGTTTGGGGCAGGTTTGCAAGTAAAGCAGAATAACTCTGTGGACTTGAATAGATGAGAATTCATTTATTCTAGATGAAGTCTGAAACAAAATATTTATTTCCATTTCAATCTTATGAATTTCGCATTACTGGAAATTAAAGAACAGAACAGATCAACATTTGAAAAGTAACTACTACCCTACTAACAGAGCAACAACAACAAAAAATCCTTAATATTAAGTTAGGTCAGGTACACTATAATAATATATTTTAAGTCAAAGATGCATTGTAAATCAAAATATCTCACAGCATGAACTCCACAGTTAATAATTAACTAATTATAATATTGGGAAGTAAGCAAGAAAACACTGACATAGTGTTTTTAAAAGTAGTAACCTTATAGGTGTCCATGTAAAAATGAATGTTAGTTACTGGCTATGAAATCATAAATTATGCTTGGAAATTCACATAATTGTGGGTACCAATCCAGACTGCTGCATGACTTTCTCAGGACTACAATATGAATCACTTGTCCACTGCAGGTAAAATTGTTCTTGCATCTCTTTGCAGTTACTGGAGTTTCATATTTTGCATTGTTCCTTTCAGGAATCTATCACATAAATTTATTTTTTTATTCTTTCTGAAATTAAACCAATGTTTCTTTTAGGATAACAGTTAATATGTAGTAATGTCTTTATTGATTTCTTCCAGCTGATCTTTAATTAGTACTGCTCTCTAAGTTAGCTTTAGCACTGTAGGCTTTTCTAGAATGGGAAACAGAACAGAGGCAGAAAATAGCAGTAAAAGCAGGGATACTAGTTGCAATACAATGTCAAGTACAAGCACATTTTTTGATTTTCCCTGATATGAAAAGGCAAAGATAAAAGGTGCTAGGACAAATTTTTGGCCCTGTTCTATGTAATATAAATATTAAAAATCATTATTTCTCTTTGCAAAAGTAAAGAGAAACACTAAAATTATGGAGGGGATTAATTGCTTGTTAGTTTAATTCTCAAACACTGGAAGTTTATGAATACAACCCAGGACTTGGAACAATAAGGTTAAACTGACTTCGGAAATATGGTTCCTAAATTCTGGCCTTGTCCCTAAGACTGCTTTTTATTCTGTGGATTTGGTTTGGGTTTTTTTCCACCTTAGAACCAAACAAAAATTACCACTGTAAAAAAAAAGTAATGGAGAAAGAATTTCAAAGTACATCCCTTCATCCCTGTGCTCAGATTTATTCTATTTACTCTACAAAAGTGCTTGTTTGTGCAGAAAAATACAGAAGATAGGTACAGAAAAAAGATACAGTAAAAGGTAAATGCATCTATGCTTCTAAAATTTGGAAACAATGTCTGGATTCTACATGCCTGCCTTCCTGACCAGACAGGCTGAAAGATAATTTCTTAGAAGAATAAGAGAATTCCTTTCTTTCTCTTTTTGTTTCCCTTTTCCCTCTGTTATTTCTGCAGTACTCCCAAAGAGGAACTTGGATAAAATCTTCCTTTACACAGAGAGACTGAAACTCAGGTAAATATTCTTATCACTGAGCTTTTATATGAAAATATGGGTCGATTCTTTTATTTGACCTCTTAATGAAAGCAACTATGCTTGCACTGTTTAGTAAGTTCCATTCTACTTAACTGCACGTGGAGTTTCTCTAGGAAGCCTTAATAGCTGAAGTGCTTTTGATTAGATGTGAAAAGGACTTCTTTCTGAAATATGCTCAGATTTCATCAGCATGTATATACCTCTCAAAAGGAATAGCAGTTCCACACACTGAAGTTTTCAGATTTTCACCTTTGAAGTTGGGTTTTCAATTGAAAGACCTAATTGCAGGCATCCAAATCCTTTTATACAGTATACTGTTTAACACCTTTTTTCTTTTTTTTTTTTTTTTTTTTTTTTTGTCTTTTTTTTTAATTTTGGCATGCCAGCTATATCATTCTGAAATCAACCCAAAGTATTGGCTGACACCAAAATCATGATCAATCAAAGTGCCAGGCCAGGCAGCTAAAATATCAGTACAGACCTAGAGAAGCTGAGGATTAATTGCATAGAGAGTTATCAGGGGTGAGTATAGGTGTCTGTACTGCAGAACCTTCCACTGGAATTAATAGAAGGACCAAGAGTGAGCAGGTATGTCAGTTGTCCTGACTTCACCTTAGAGCCAATGAAAAGCATCCATGTTTAGAGTAGGATACATCTTGTATTGACACACACATATCAAATAAGTCAGAAAAGTGACTGAAGGAATCTGGTTGTCTATGGTTTAGACCATCATCTATGGCCACAATAAATGCCAAAAATTACTTTGGTAGTCAAAACCCCCACATTCTGACACAGAACTGTTTACAGCCAAGTCATATCTATCCTTTTTGCAGGAAAGCAATGGATAGAATGGCAGTGAAGTTCTGAACTGACCTAAATTAAGAATTTTCTGACCCTTCACAACATTTTTTTGAATAGAGACTCCAAAGGTCTTTCTGTGACCCTAATTCCTGACATTTTTTCTTCACCATGTTCCAGTGCAAATGTCTCTGAATACAATGGTTTTTTGAAGTAATAACAGACTTCACAAGAAGCATGAATTAGTGAGGATTAACAATGACTAAAATAAGAAAGTCATTTCTGAAGAGGTGAATTCATGGTTTCTGTGGATACCTTCTGCTAGAAGCATCTCTTCGAAATGCTTCTCTAGAAGCATTTCAAAGAGATGGAAGTTCACTGGGACTGGTTTCCAGGCTCATTAAAATATGCAACATTCCTCATGACTAGAGTGGTTAAGGAAAATAAAAAACATATTTGCAGATTCTTAAAATCCTTATATGCATGAAAAATATAATCACTTTTTATCATTATTGAACACACAGAGTTAAATAATTTTGCCATGTATCCTTAGTTTAAAAAAAAGCTTGTTAAATGAAAAGTTAAATAAATTCTTCTGGCACAGATATTTGCATGTATGTTTCATAAAAGACAAAGCAATTCTGTTCTCTGAAGATTATACTAGTCTTAACCTAGTTACAGTTGAAATGAATATGAAAAAACAAATATATTAAAATATTTTTCTATGATATATGTATTGTAAATAAATTGCTCAAAATTACTCCAAAGCATGTCTTCTTAAATTAAATAATTTACAAGTCTTTCCAGTGTTCTAAATAAAAACACATAATTCTTATTCCATATTTACATAAATAGTCTGCATAATTGTTCTTTTAGCATGGTTATTGCATTGGTTGATTTGACTAATATTAAATATGTATGAATTTCCTGCTATTCCCTAGGGCTCACAGAAACAAGATGAATCTCAAGAGACTGGTTTAAAGTTTAGATTTAAAGAAGAAAAGCCTTACAGATCCAAGCATCTTTGAATCTTTTTTCATTGATGAAGTCTAATTTTCACCTCAAGTAAATATTTAATAAATAATTATTACTTGAAGATTTACAAGCAGTGCCAAGATTAAGTAAATTATTTGTGTGTCTTTTTTCAAGCTTTTAGACAGTTCTACATACAACTAAACAAAAGTAGGACATGATTGATCTCAAGCATATTGACTTTTTGCACTTTTTACACTGATAAATTAAAATTCTTCAATGCAGCTGACCAACTAACTAAGTTTTTATATTAGTCTTGGAAAATGCAATTCTTGCAGCATTGCCCTCCAAAAATTGCTTCTACCTTACTAGCTGCAGATAACTTACAATTGCTATCAATAATACTATTATAAATACAATAAAATTTAAATAAAATTGCTAAAATTTTACTCATGCTGATAAGGTGTTAATAATTTTTTTTTGCATCTCATAAAAGAAAAAATCTCTTGGGCTACAATACAGGTATTGTCATCAATGGAGTTGGCATTGCCACAGTTGCAAACAGTGAGTTTACACTGGAGACAATGGGTCTGCAAAGTGTAGCATCCTGTTGAAAGAAATATGCATTCTTTTAAGTCTTAACCCCTTTAGCATATATGTCTGATTATACTGATCATGCATTCTTAAGGATGCCTTAATGTACTCTTAAATGCTGTACATAGGATCATGGAGTCATCGAATGGTTTGGTTTGGATGGGACCTTAAAGATCATCTAGGTTACTCTAAAATGCTCCTGAAACTGTTTCCTACCCAGGAAACAATGAACTCTTCAAAAACACCTAAGATGTATGGGGGAAAAAAACCCACTAAAATAAAGAAGGATATTCTGGTGTTGATCAAACTGTAGAAACAGGATGTTTTGTAACCATCCCTTGTGGGTTGATTAGATATATGTGGGTGGGTGTGGGTGTGTGTGTGAAGGTGTGTGTGTGTACACCCATATGAATACATATATAACCATCTGGTTCTATATTTATGCCTGCCAGCTAACTTCGATCCAAACATTGCTCATTTGCAAATGAAATGGATTTCATTCTACATAAAATCCACAATACAGTTCTAGTAAGGGGCACTCTGCTGACCCCACTAAAGTTTAGAGTGTGACACACAGGTGTAGAGAAATGCCTTAATACCAGTAATAACCATTATGTTTTCCTGAATCTGTAGATTATCAGCAGATATTGGATCTTTTCCAGTCTAAACAGAAGCCAAAGTTTATTCACATGATGGTTAGAAAAAAAATAAAAATAAAATTTGAGGTGACTTCAATGTGAGCCAAGTAGTGTAATGGACCTATAAAATGCTTAGTGAGATGCAGTCAGGCTTGCAGATGTGTTTACAAAAAGGAATGCTCTAGTTTCGTATTTATTATGAGCTTTCTCTGATTTAAGACTACTGTATATTGAAACTGAGTAAACAGATCTTTATTTACATAAACGTGACCATATCAAAGCAAAACTAAACAGAAAAAAAATTCTTTCAAAAAAGTATTATCTTCAGTAAGCTTTCTGTAATTATGGAATAAAGAAACCTTATTGAACTCAAGAAACTCTTCAGAAAGGCTATTAGAAAAAAATCAATACCCTTAAAAATAGTAATGCAAAGATGGGATTCTAAAATGATGTTCGTTGAATTCTGACTGCATGAAACCATCAAAGTGCAGCACTCCAGTAACATTTTAATAACATATTCAGGTGGTAATATAATAGATAGGCAGCTTTTTGCATTATAGTCCAAATGTCTTGATGCATAATTCTAGTGTATGAAAAGAGAATTCTTATAAGTAACCTTCCATAAGAAGTCTGTGCTTCTCCAGTAGCTGAAATACAGAATGTCGATGAGACTCCCCTTTTACCAAAACAAAGGAAGCACAATTGCATTGTAAACACCAAAGCAGTGGTAGAGCAGGATTCTATACTCATTTTCAAAAGTGCAAAGAACTAAACCAAATACAAAGTGAGGGGTATTTGGATCCTTAAAAATATGATTCTGTTCTCAAAATGTTAGGAGACGAGCTATGACTTCAGCAGTGAGTAGGCCCAGACTAAATGGATTTTGTCAACAAGATACTAAATGCTTTCTCCCATATACTGAGTGCAATCAAATGCAACCAATTCCAAAAGGCCTCAGTGTATCTGGAGAAAATGAGACTTTGACTGTTTCTAATGAAGTCAACAGCAAAAGTCCCTTCAGTTTGTGCAAATGAAGGTCCTGGATACATGACTTAAATGAGTGCTTTCTTGGCTAATAATACAAAAGAATGACTCATTCTTTGCTTCCTTGAATAGCCAGAACATGAAATTATTAAGTTAAGGAAAGTATTCCTACTGTTAACCCAGTTACTTTTCATAGTAACAAATAATCACCATCAAGGGAAATTATTTTAGAACATATTCCATAGTGTTTATTCCATACAAATACAAATGGCTGGAAAATGTTGTATATCTGTTCTGCTGCTCCTTTGGGAATGGGGTAACAGCAGAAGAAACTAGCCAGTTCAAGTTTAGATAAAATCTGTTCAGTTTCCCCATGTTTAGTTCCTATATGTCCTGGTCCTCAGGAGATGTGTTTTTTCATTATTTAATGGGGCTTCTCCCGCCTCCCATTGGAGACCATGATGATGTCCAATAAATCATGCCATTAAAGCAGATTTTCAGTCTAAATTTCCTTTTTATATACATGTATACATCCTCCCTTTCACATAGATAGATCTCCAGAAATTACAGCCAAAAGAGTGAATGGATAAGACATTGCTGTACGTTTTTGAGCAAAGCAGCAAGGTAAGACATAGAATTTTTTTTTCCCAGCAAAAGTGCTATGGAGTAACTGAGACATACTATTTTCAGCATTTTAGTCTTCCAGGGTACAAAATGGTAACTTGCAAGAAGCATCCTCACCATGTAAAATACCAGCATAAACTCCACATACAGTAGAAGCACCTCTTTATGCTCCAATTTCAGAAACAGAGATCAAAAAGATGCTGAGTTAAGAGTTTAAAATTTATGTCAGACCTCTAAGCAGTTAATATGTGTTGTGCTTTAGCTCAGAGGGCAGCCCAGTGTTCCCAGTTATCTTACTCCAGCCAGAATAAGCTACTCTAGCTGAGAGCTGCTGTGCACTGATGTGTGCAAACCAAGAGGCAGGAGCCACAGGCCAACAAATGACACACATGGGCCAGGAGCAGCTCTCCCTTTCCCTGCTGAGCAAAGGTCTACAGCTTAGGGGCAGCAATTATTTACTGCTAGTGCAGCTGAAAAGAAAGGGGACCAGAGGCCTGACTGGATGTTGGGATTATTTTTTCTCTTGCTCTGTGCAAAACTGCATGGTCTAATTTTAAGGTAGCCAAGCGTTAGTATTTTCGTAGTTGTTAGTTTTGCTTACATTATAATGTAATGTGTGAAACCAGCACTTTCAGATGGAGAAGAGGCAGTAATAAGAGACTGTCAGCATTTTAAAACCTTTTGAATAGCCAAGAGGACAAATCACATACAAATCAGGGGGCAGGTGCCCCAAGCATATTTGAAAAAAAAATTGTATATGAAAATCAAGCCTTCTACCACTAAAGAAAAAATCAGCCACCCTCAAATACATTCACTAAAGACATAGATGAACTTTTCAGCTCATATTAATGCTTCAAGATTTCAAGAGGATGGTGGCTGTACGCTGGTTGGGTTTTTCATGCTTTGTTGTGAGTTTTTTTAACACTTGTACATCATCAGATTTGCAGATCCTGTATGTACATTGCCATTTTTATCCTGACTTCCCTAGAGTTGTGACAATTTATGTTAATTGAGGATCTGACCCATCTCTCCCTTCTGAATGGGAATTTTTCTATACAAACCTCTATACTCCACTGCAAGATCTTTGAGAATGTTTACTTTATTTCAAGGTGATTCCTGAATTATAAATACACAAAGAAAAGCATAATCAAATGAATGCTACATGCAGCTTTATTGAATATACAGTAGCTTCACTTGATTTCCTTTTCATATTTGTATCAAGCTGGATATCTATTCTAGACAGACTATCATTTAAAACAAGAGACACACCAAATGAGTAAATGAGGTTATATTACTAATTAGCATACTGTCTCCTACTACCTCCAGTAAGCTACTAAAATGTGACTTCCATTTTATCACATAGATGAAACAGTTATCTTTCAGGGTTTGAAATTTCTGTGATCTTTATGCTTAATAAGCTCAGTAAAAGGCATTCAAATTACATCACTTTTGTCTTGGAAGTTAAATTGGGAAATATTGCATTCTCTGAGATGATAAACTCTGTAGAAGATAAATTATCATGAGAAATAGTTTTAATTGATTTACCATAATAAAAGTTATGTGACTTTGAAGTGCAAATGACACATTAAAATGAAGCTACAGTATGTTGATAATACAGTGGCTTCTTTGTTAATGGAATTACTGACACTGCAGATGCTTGCTGAAGAGTTGTCCTCTACTGTTAAGTGAGAAATACTGATGGAAATTGAAGATATACTATATTTAAATCCAAGCCCAACTCTCCTTCAGTGAGCTTTACACTGATCTCAACAAGTGTAATTTCAACAAGTGCACAAGCAACATAAGAAAAGCTTGAGCCTGAAATTTCAGTTTGGTTTGGAATATGGCTATCCTGCCTTTATCACTGCAACTGAACTGAAGCCCCAGGAAAGTATTATTCTTTACCTCAATTTCCCCATTTGCAAAACAGAGCTAATAAAATCCCTTTCCTGTTCAGACTTTGGCCAAGAGTTAACTGCAAGAGATAGCCAGTGTTCTAAATGAAGGAAAATGCACCCAGGTCCTACACAATAATCCCTGCAAACATTCTCCTTTTACCTTTTCGAGGGTAACGATGAAGACTTGGAAACATATAAAGCCAGCAGCATAAGTCAAAACAACTTTGTTTTTTTCTCTTTGTTTTCTCACACCACTTAGCTCTGTGATCTTTGACTAGACCATAGACTCATAGAAAGCCTTGGGTTGGAAGGGGCCAATGATTATCCAATGATTCTTCTTCCTTTATCCAGATCTTTATCTTATCTTTCTTTTGATTTTACAGTCCTTTTCCCCACTCAAAGCATCTCACCTTTCCTGCACTTCCCTTTCACCTGTGAACCTTCCAATTTCTGTTTCCTTCCCTTGAAAAATGTCTTTCTTGCTTTTCTTTTGCTCTACAGTATACATTTTCCATCTTTCCTCTGATCTTTTTTCAGAAGCTGCTGCATGTCTTATCCAAACTTATCCTTTACCCAGTCCCACATTCACTTTTTTTTTTTTTCTGGATACATAGTTTTCTTCCTTATGAGATTTCTTTTCATTTATCTCTTCTTTATTTCTCATCACTCTTTCTGAATTCTACATTCAGAAATACAGTTAAAAAAAAAATTCATATTTCATTATCCTGTTAATTTTAAGAAAAAGGATCCAATAACTATCCAAGCTATTTTGAATCCAGGTGTTAGAATCTGTAAGCACTCCAAGTGTGTGTAGTGGTTCAACCACCAGGTGGCCACTAAGTTTAATTAAATCTATTGTCAAATTTAAACTCACCTAATTTTATTCTCCTTTTTTTCCCAGACTCATCTTCACCCTTGATTCTCCTGCCTCCTCCCCTAGAGCCACACAGGGAGAGGGGGAATTAGGGTGTCAGTCAGACCCTAACACTTCCTCTCTGCCTTCTCATATTCTTCTCCTTCTCCAGCATGGAATCATGTCCAACTTCTGCAGAGTGGATCCTTCCCACAGACTGCACTCCTTCAGGAATGGACCACTCCGGTATGGGTCCCCCCTGGCCATGTTCCTGCCAGAATACCTGCTCTGCATGGCTTTCTCTCTGCAGGCCACAGCTCCTGCTCCAGCACGGACTTCCTTCTGGACACATCCACCTGCTTTAGCATGGATATTTGCTCCACTGTGGTCCTTCATGGGCTGCAGGGGCACAGCTGCTTCGCCATAGTCTACACCTCAGGCTGCAGGTGAACCTCAGCTCAGGGGCCTGGAGCACCTCTTCCCCCTCCTTCTTCACTTACCTGGGTGTCTGAAGGGCTGTTCCTCTCACATATTCTCACTCCTCTCTTACAGCTTTCTGAATGCTGTCACAGAGGCACCACCAGCATCCCTTTTTGGCTGTTGTGGGCAATGGCAGGTCCATTCTGGAGCTCTGCCCAACTTGGAGGCAGGTCGTGGTCTATTTTTACCTTCACACCCATTTCTCCACTACCAAAACATTTCCACATAAACTGAATGCAAAAATACATTCCTACTTAGAAGAGGTTTTTTGGGTTTTTAAAGTTTGGTAACAATTCTTTTGAAAAATAATAAAATGCAATGTTTATTGTATGGTTTCACATACATAAATTAATAATGTTAAGTACATTACTTAAACTTTTCATACTAGGTAATGGAGAAATGCAGTGAAAAGTGTTGGGGTATTAAAAAATATCCAGATCTGTGCATTTATTTGCCAGTGTGCAGCATTCATATATTCCACAGCCTTTCAGCTTGGAAAGCTTCTATCCATTTTTTTAGTAGCTGTTTAAACAAAAATAGATGTTTATCTCTTTAAAATTTTGCCAGGAAGCTGTCACTTTCCCACTTACTCATGCTATGTTGTGACAGAATGTGTCAGCTTCTTGCACAAATGAAAAGAGATATAGATCTGTATTTATTTTAGCTGAAAAATAAGTAGTCATCAATTCTGAGAAAAGTGTTTTCCCATCTGAAAAGATGGATAAATAAGAGAGGTTTTGTGAGGCAACTATTTACCAACGCTTAAAAGGTAGTTGAGAGCCAAATATTCCAGTTCAGTTCATCAGTAACCATCCTTGAGAAAGCTGATAGGCTCATAACATGGAAAATTAGATACCTGTAGCAATTATCAAGAGAGTTAGTGTTCTTATTCAAGCCTTTGATGATCAAAAGTATCAGCCATAATAAAGCAGGTAGATGAACCAATTTAAAATTTGGTCTTTGGTCTCATGTTTGACAGACAAGGGAAATGCCAGTTGGAAAATCCTCACCCTAGACTTGATTCAATTTCTCAAAAGTATGACACTAAGGAGTGACAACTAAGTAGAACTGGTACACAACTTGAGAATATTCTTAGAAATCTTTTTATAGGAAGAAAAAAATTAAGATATAAGAGTAATGCATAATATCTGTAACTTTCTCCTCTTCAAAATTCTTTAGTTTTTATCAGTCTCACAGAACCCAAATTTCTATTAAGTAGAATTTAAATGCAAGTTGAAATTAAAAAATGTTTTTCAATATATTAATTGAAAACAGTCCCTAAAAAAAAAATCAGAGTATGGAATATAAGAATCCTTTCTATTAAATTTGAACTCAAAAATTCTATGCTTCATTAATTCATGAAAACAAATGAACTCATCATAAAATATAAAGGCCATATCCTAAATAGATATCAAAATGAAATTGCATATCACTGAAATCTGGGGAAACTACAAGTTTTAAAGAACTGAGGTTTCAGCCTGGAGGTTTAATTGGTAAAATAACTTATGATGCAGCACAAAGATGTCTACTTCTATATAAGAAGGAATTAAATGCTTGATGTCTTTCTTATACTGAGATGCTCAAAAACTCCACTGAAGGTGAGAATAGACCATCACAGAATAGAATAGAACCTTCTCCTTCCTTGCTTGGCCAGTGATTCTGTGCCTGATGCTCCCCAGCACACAACTGGCTCTCCTGGCTACCAGGGCTCTGGTGATTCATGTTCATCTTACCATGGACCAGGACCACCACATGTCTTTCTGTGGGCTGCTCTTCATCCTCTCGTCCCTCCAGTTTGAAGGTATAACCAAGATTACTCTGACCCAGGTGGAGAATATGGACTTAGTCTTGTTAAACTTCATGTGGTTGGGGATTACTTAGGTGTATGACTTATTATATGTTAGAATGTTCCAAGGAATGGATTATTTTTCACTGGAGAACAGGGTTCTGTTTCCAGAAAAATGGTGAAAAGCTCTCTTTTCAAACATAAACATAAGCTAGATCATAACCTGTTTTTCTCTAGCATTTGGTGACTCGCCCCTGTGCCTTCTATACTCAAAGTTCCATAGCAACTCTCCTAGGGTAAATTCAGTAAAAAATCTCTTTGTATAGTTACTTTCACCCTGAAGAAAAAGCAGGAAAGGTGCTTTATAAGCACCTTGCAGGGTTTGCATGAAAAATTACCAACTGGTTTGATAGTGAACTGGATCTTCCTTATTTTATACATTTTATGTATCATATGGTTACAAATTGGAGAACAGGGAAATAAATCCTAGATATATATATATGAATATATATGTGTGGATGACTGTGTGGGTGCATGTGCTTTAATAATTCAAAGTCCTTTCTCTATTTCATCAAAACATGAGAAAGAATAAAAGCACAAATGTGCTGCATCAAGCACTGTATCAAGCTTTGATTAATTCATTTTAATAGCACAGGAATAATATTTCTGAAGTAAATCACTGCAAACTGTGATTTGGATAGAGGTCATATGCATAGCTAAAAAACAATGTAAAGTCAAGGTCATTATATATGAAATTTCTCAAAAATAAACACTTGGGCTTTAGGATATTTATTCACTGACCCTGAAATGTCAGCTTGACACTGGTACTAATGTAGCACACTTGTCTCTGGAGTTTATCCCACTATGCAAAGGTGCCGCTTACTGTGAGAATCTTTCTGAGGTGCTCCAAGTGCATTCTAGAAACCATCTGCATATGTTATTTTATTGCTAGGTCTCATAAATCAATATTATGTAGAAACATCTATAATTTCATATTGTATTAGAAATAGGATAGCCACAGAGCTGCACATTTGAGGTCCTAATGACACTAGTGGTACAGTACTTACATTTTAAACATTTTATTGAACAGCTTGAGGTTATTTGGTTTATAAAACCCCCAGACTGTTTCCTCACAAAGCCCTGGGGCTCTGATCTAGTAAAGTTCAGGCTGATGAAGGCAGGGGAGGAGTTCTACTTCCACTTGCTAATGGATAAATAGTAGAAAACATCAGTGGAAAATAAAGATCTGAATGCAGCTGGCAGTATGTAATCAATACAGCTAATAATAAGTAATGACATTTTTTAAATATGTGAACATGATGCTGCAAAATAAATTCCATTAAATGTACAAGGGCCCAACAAGGAGAAACAGAGTGCACTAATCATAAACATGAGCACAGAAAATCATCTGCTGACTAACAACCAATTCCTGGTTCTGGGTTATGGTGCTGTGTTGTACCTCTGCACTGTGTCCACTGCCCACTGTCCAAAGTGCTACTCATTTTACTGAGTATCTCAGCTGTACCATCATCTATACCTGAGTCCAAAAAGGACATACATCAGAAATTCCTCTAGAAATTTCTCCATATCTTATCTCTTTTAGAAAGTTTTGTCAAATCAGAGATATTGTGGAAGATGTCTCATTGGCAATTTTGTTTCTGTTTGCTACAACACTATATTGAAGTTTTTGGCTTTGCACAGGTACCTGGCAGGACCTCAATTCCAGATACATAGACTATTTCAAATTTCTCTCTAGTTTTATGTCATTAAATCAACACGGCCAAAGGCCAAAAGAATTTTTCCATTGCCTAAGTGTTGTTGGGCAATGCCAT
Source organism: Serinus canaria (assembly GCF_022539315.1). NCBI lineage: Eukaryota > Metazoa > Chordata > Aves > Passeriformes > Fringillidae > Serinus > Serinus canaria. Next base: position 63,537,350 of record NC_066313.1, read on the forward strand.
CTGAGATGTCCTGAGATATCTTTCCTCATCTTCAGCTGCTGTTTCCAAGTAGGTAATCTCCTATCCCCAAGTGAAGTTAGTTTTGTGTAGGTACCATGCTCAGGCATCTGATCCTCTTCTTACCTCTCTCTTTTCAAAAGCAATCTTCTTTAACATTCTGTCAGTACTGCTGTACATGGCTCACAAAAGCTCTTGCAAAGAGCAGACAAAAGCAGTAAAGCAGAATGAAGGATACAGGACACTATTCCAGACTATTTAATTACAGAATAATTCCTGTTTCTATGGTATTTCTAGAGTTCCCTTGCTTGCTTTCTCTCAATACTTCTGTGTTATTTCATCTGTTTCTATCTCACACATACATAAGCCCTGTATGACAAGCATTCAGCCCTTTGATTTCCCTCCAGAATTCATGTGATCCCAATGCTGCCTGGCATATGGCCTGCATCTTTGGCAACAACTCTTGTTTGAGCCAAATATTTCACAAATATCTGAATGCTCTTTTATGATTCATCTTACTTCAGAAGCCTTAACACTCACTGGCTCCACAAAAATTTATCCAGGAGAAAAACAGCATGCCAAAATACTTTTATAGAGGCACACAGATATTATCTTCCATGTGATTGTACAGTCTCAGATATGACAGAGATCTACCAGTTGGTACTGTGCGTACACCATTGTGAGTGTATTCTGCACGTGTCATGGTTAGGCTACTAAGAGCCAAAAAATTATAATTGTTTTGTTTTCCCAGTTTGGCCATGACTAGGTGTTTGGAAATTTTTGTCAATGGTGTGAGTAACTGATGATTGAAAGTTATTCTATCACAATTCAGCTGTGAATTCAGTAAAGCTCCAGTAGCTTTTGTAAAAGATCTATTACTTTGGACAATGTAGGGAACTCAGTGAGGGGCTTCTGACTAAGGGAAGGAAAAGTTAATTTCTTATAATTGACCCTAGGCCTCCATGAAACATTTAATGATGTAGCAGTCATTTTCCTCACTTACATGGGGAAAAGATCTTAAATTACACCTCAGGAACTTTCCTGCACACATTGCTGTCCTATTTCTACCCATCACAATTTCTGCTTTTGAATATACAAACTGTATTAAAATCTCACCTGTGTTCTCAATATTCATTTTCTCAAAATAGCATCATGCAATTCCTCCTGAAGCCTCCCAGACCAGACAGAAGTAATAAATCCTAACACTTTTATTGCTTTGCTCTGTTCACTGCACTACATGTTCTCATGCACCAAAGCACAGAGATTACCCTAGTACAGCCAAAAGAAAAGGTTATGAGTGTAAACCTTTCCAGCACAGGCAAGTCACAAAATGGAAGCAGCCTCACACTGCTGGGGGTTTCACACTCCTTGTATTTAAGCAGCAGGTTAAAGCATCAGGTTCTTGTTAATGGGACAAGTCAGCTCCTGGCATGCATGCTATGAATTTTCCATTACAAGTTTCATGGATTATGTAGCCTGCTCAGTTCTCTAATACAACTTCTGAAGTTAAATATCTGGTGTTAAATGTTTTGAATAACTTGGTGTGTGTACACAGTAATTACTGTAAAACCTACAACTTCAATTAGTTATGTGCGGAAGAAAATATTCAATTATGTTCTGATAATTTGTTTTATGTCACAGTTTCCAGATATTATTTTCCTTGCCTAATAAACACTGTTAAGTCAGTGTTTGTTTTTCCCATTTTCCTGTGAGCAAACAAACTTTTCAGAAGCTGTGCATTACTCTGTAGTAATGTGGATCTCAATATAAGAAAGAAAAAAGAGAATGACTGTAAAAACTCAAGTACGAAACAGTCTTATGTAAATACTTTTATCTTTGTGACACTAAACTTTTGTTTTCACTTTGCAACTGTAAAAACAACATTATAAAACTAATTCTCTGCTGTAGTGTGAGTAGAAAATAAGAATTTGTTACAGGGGGCAGCTCCAAAACTGAAAAAAAATCCACAAAACACAGGCATATTCTTGAAAAGCAGTTTTTTTTAATGTGCTGTGGTTTAGCTTTTTTTTTAGCTTTATCTTAGGGATACTTACTTATTGTTTTGATGTTGGTGTATATTTCTGCCTTTGAAATCTTACTATTATTTAAGAACAGTAGTGTGCATTGTTCCGACCTTTAAAACTAAATTTATTTTTTTTTTAAGTGTTTTTCAAGTAAGTTGTATCTGGTATTTCTATACTGTGACCACTTGCCTGAATTAACTTTGCTTTAACAGTATCTTTGGTTTTGATGCCTTATTCTTCTAAAACCTTTTTAATACCAACTTTGCTATGTAAAGGAAGGAATATTTCTGTCATAAGAAGACCCAAAATGATCCTTCTTTTTGAACACAGCTAGAGGGATTTCTTATCTGCATGGAAGAGTAAAGAATATTTTATCTTCTGAGGAACCTCCCTCAGTTTGAACACACCTAAATTCTGTCACAGCTCCTTTCCAAGATAAAATATTGTCATAGATATTTTCTAACAAATATATGTGTCCATGGCTTTGTAACTCATTTTCTAGACCAGCTGTATAGACAAGAGTCTCATCTGGAAATAGTAAGTGAAGTTCTAAAATGTCTCCACAGCTGGCAATATGAAGCATTTCACTAAAGCATTTGAAGACCCTCTGGACAGCCTTGTTAAGTCCAACATTGTGCATTGGAATTACTGCCACCATTCCATATTATTTTGAAGGTACCTAGCAAAATGAGGTATAGCATACCTGAAGTATGTTCCATGAACAGCGAAAAATAAATATATACTCTCTGTTGATTACCATAGAAATCCACAATATATTTTTCCATCTCACTGAAATAAACTGTCAAGATTTACAAGCAATAAAAAAACAGTATCCCAAGCATTGTTTGCACTTCAAATAGTTTGCACTGGATAAAGAGATTTGACATTTCATATCTCGTTCAGCCTGTTATCAGAGAGTCCTGTAATGTCAGAGAACTGTGTGATTTGTACCATATAGGCTAGCAAACTGAAAGTTACTGCAGTGTCTTAATGGAAGACTGCATTCACAGTATTGCATTTTGTGAGAAGATATGATATTAGACAAATTTTTTATTGTTTCTTAGCAAAGTTGTGTTAACATTGGTGACATTCAGTGCATTTAGTTACACTCATTTGAACTCTTTCAGCTATTTGCAGAACTTTTTACAATATCTCAAAGGATCCATTTAGTTTGTTTTTTTAAAGTTGATTTTTATCTAAAAAGACCAGTAAAGGCCCTCCCAAAATAGTACTAAAGCCATCTGAAGCTCATATACTCCTCATATGTCCCAGCACAAGCAGCATAGAAAACACACATTGCATTGACATACCAGTACCATGGCCATAAGAAATTAAAAGAATGGGCTCAGGAAGTGCTTACTGAGTTATATTTTTATATTTGCTTTTATTCTGTTTTCCTAGAGTATTAAAAAAGAAACAAAGATATTAATTGCATTAATCTAAGGATGGGAAAGGGTTTGGTGAGGTGACATTGTTATCTTCATCTGTTCACTGGTTGATCCAGATTAAGTAGAGTTTTGTTAATCTGTCAACAGAGATTAGCCTGTATATGTTTCAGCAGAAATTCCTAGTGATAGTACAACCAACAGGGAAGCACCTGTTAAAGGAATCATGATAAAGTGAATGTGAATCCATAAATGGACTTCTTGCCTGAAAGAGTTGAAGCATCAAAAGAAGTCAGACTTTCATAGTCTTTTGAATCCTTTTGATTTATTCCCCCCATGGCAATTGAACAGACTTTAAAATAGGTGTTCTCCATTTAATATAGTAGTTCTTCAACAAGTTCATTGTTGACAGCAGAATTCCTGAAGTCTTCAATGCATTATACATTTACTCTGTAACTGTAGGTAGCATGTTGCCAAATCTACTGCTGTCTATCTTGTAAATTACATATATCACTGCAGTATTATCAGAAGGATCTTGAATTAAAAAGATTTTAAATCTTTTAAGAAGAAGTTTGGAGAAAATGAAAGAGGAACAAATGGCTGGTTATGTGCCAAAATAATGCAGAAAGCTTAGTCTTTCCCACTGCCACTTGCAGCCTAATGCGTACCCATAATACTATAACCATACAAACATATACTCCTATAGACATAATCCTAAGGCTATATCCCATAATTTCCTTTATATCAGTTACATTTGAAATGGTTCTCTGTAGGAAGAAATACTCTAGATCCACAGAAATTTCAGAGAAGAAATGCCTGAAAAGTGTATACTTTATATGACATTAAAAGACCTTACCTTTTCAATGATTGATATGTCCACAGTAATTGCTAAAGCTATGAATTTAATGAAGACCATATTCAATGAAGATCTTTGTAATAAAGGGTTAGATACAGTAGTTTGTAAATTGTAGGTGGCAAAATCCTGAGTGGCTGCTAAAACCCAAAATGTGTTTTATACTGAGGGCTCATGGATCAAATTAGACATAAAATAGATTGTAGGTCTCTGGTCTCATAGTTTAGCAATTTACCCACTATGTGACAACATCACATTTCTTATACAACTGCCTTGAAGAAGAATTCAAGGAACACAGAGAACTCATTGAAAAGAGCAAATTTTGACAAAAATACCTTAAGTAAAATCTAGATCACAATTGCCAGATAAAACCCTAAGTTCACACAAATCCTTTTTCTTGGATCTATCCTTGCAGTTACACATATCAAATATAATAAATAGAAATGAACGGAGACATTGGTTTCACAGCAAAAGCAGTACCATATAAAATATTAGTATCAACTTAAAGACTTTCACAGTGGGCCTCTTATGACAAAGCATGGTAGATTCAGATCTATAAAAATTCTTAGCAGAGTAATGCTTCTTATCCATAAAGAGTGCTGTAATGGTGTTACAAGCTTTAGTGATTTTGATCATTATTGTAAAACACCACGGTATCTATTCATAAAGGCTGCTTGATTCACCACTCTGTAACACCAGCTTTAATGCCTCCATCATGATTCTGAGGGTTTTCCTTTTCATTTATATAGTACTGATGGCAGGTGCCAGGTTGCAGAATCCAAGCTTGTTAATCAGTCCCAAAACTAATTCCTCAAAGTCTATAGGTTTTCCCACTGCTCAGCAGCTGACCTTGCCCTGTTTGGTCTTTATGTGCTGTTGATGTAATTCAGGCTGCCTAAGATACAAACATGAAGCCCTGAGGAGTCAAACTGGAAAGCCCATACCTCTGACCAAGGATGCTCTTCTCATTCTCCTATCTGTTTTTTCAATGGCAATAAGAATGACAACTGCAGAAACAACTTAAAAATATCTTAGCAGCAGAAACCAGAACCCATGGATATATAGCCTTAAGTTTAAAAAAAAAAAGTGAACAGCCATTCACCTTGTATCTGACTGCACTGTGGGCCATTTTTAACAGCCAGGCAGTAGAAAAGTTCTCCACAAAAACATTCTATGGTCTAACTTTGTATGCACCATATGAGACAATCTGGAATTCATACTTTCCATTTCCACTGGGTTAGAAATACACTGGAAGTACAGCAAACCACACATCCTACCACAAACATACCAGGTTTTTGCATTGCATTCTTCCCATTGCCTTTGGTCTTCATGACTTTTATGAGAGAGACTATGTTTATATCTTCATCTGCAGGCATGCATTTCTATTACAGAAAAGAAATAGAAGTAGTAGCTCTGACTTAAGTCCTTATTATAGAAAAAAACCCAAAATACACAAATCTACTTCCAGAAGAAAACAGAGACTATTTAATGAGACTCTGTTCCTGATACTGCTATCAGACTTTCAACAGCCTATTTTGAAAAGACTTTTCTCTTACTCATTTCCAGATCAAAAGCCCAAGCAGACTCTTAACTGCCATGAAAGAAAAAGAAAAATAAAGCAAAACTCTAGATTGTTCCTGTTTTCCTTCTATTTTCCCATACTTTGGAGTATTGTCCAGCTGACAGTACTAAAAGGACTGTCATTTGGTATGAAATTACTGATGAAACTGTAGGAAAGTATTTTACACAATTACCAAGCAGTAACTTTTTCAATTTCTATGAGCATGACCCATAATGAAAATCAATATCATCAATACCAAAGATCTTACACTTTCACTACTCCTGTAAGATCTCACCAAAATTCTGCCTATGAATGTTGTAATAATTGGAAAAGAAATCAATTTCTCCACTGAGACAACTTTTCTATGAAGACCATTATGGAATTGTCTACACAACAGCTGGATAGCTGTATCTGAATAGTACTTGGTCAAACACACTAGTGGAACAAGACTTAAACAATATGATTACGTTCAACATCTTCTGGAAAGGGACTTTACCTAAGTTTAGACAGTGCTCTGTAGAAAAGGGCTACAAACCATGAAGAAACATATCAAGAATGCCCAAGGACATCAAAGGAGAAGAAATAAAAATTTGTGAAGTCTATTAAAAACTGTACCATTCAGTCACAGGTACATAATTTTATAAAAAGTAGACATGAGAGGGTCAAGAACAACATAATCAAGTTCCATAAGAACTCTAAAGTCCACTGAAGCAGAAGACACTAACTGGGATGGAAAAGGAAATTATACATTAGGTGAACCATTTTTCTTTGTATGTTTTTACTGTAAAGTTGCTCACATATATCCACCTTGTACAAATCTAGTTCAGGTGTTTAAGAGTCAATAAAAGAAGATACCAGTGTGTCAAAACAGACTATATTTGAACAAAACTGTACCTTGACAAACAAGTATTCACTGAGATCAAAGCCTGAAATATCAGAAGAATTAAGAATAAAATCATCAAACTGATAACAAAAGTATACCATTTATTTAATACATGGTTTCAGAAATGCAATTGATGCAAGGAAATCCTATATTAACGAAAGGTTATTATCCCATGACAGGGTTGAGCCAATTAAAGAAATTAAATTAATACTTTTTCAGTTGAAATTATTCAACTTCTCTGTCACTAAAGCAATTTTCATGAATTAAGAAAATATTAATGTTGTTCTGGTTTTAAAATACTCTAGGATAATAAAAGGAGTGAATATCAGCCTCCTTTTCTTTGGTGTCTGAAAAAGTGTCAGGAACTTTTAGCAAAAGAGGAAATGCGGGAGTTAAATTAAAACAAATAAACAAACAAACAAAATCCCTCAAACAAGCAAAGAAAAAAAACCTCAACTCCAAACCTGCCCTGTTTCTCAACCTTGTGAGACTTTAATTCAAGCAAAATAAACTCATGTGATTCCAGGGAAAAGGGAAATGGAAAAGGGAAAGGTGTCGGAAAGAAAAAATATAATACATCCTTACTTGTAAATAAAAAAAAAAAAAAAAAAGCAATTTAAGGTTATTTCAGACTGAATATTTCAAATATCAGAGATATTTGAATCCATATTATTGGTAACTGGAAGTCACTGGAATTCTTCAGGAATTCCTACTTTAATGCTCACCAATGGAAAAACATTTCTTCACAAAGCATTTCAAGAATAGTCTTGGAAGTACTTTTACTGAAGACCATACTGCAGTGAATTATTGGTGTAAAAGAGGTGAGACCCAAAGGTTGCAAACTCTAAGATGAAGGTGGAGGTTCCATGATCATTGCATTTCTGAGTCCTAGACTATAACAAAAAAATTCAAGAAATCCATTGAGCAAAGGGTGTTCATCACTTTACACTATTGATTGTAAGTAATTTAAAACATGTTGGTTTAAAGAACTATGAGGTTTTTTGGCAGAAGAAGTTCAAACATCTTCCAGATTAAAAGACTCGCACAGAAAATAAAAATTATCTAAATGCAAACTGTAGGTCTGGATAGGGGGAGAAAAAATTGATGAGCACAGGATAAAAGAGCTTTCAGAAATTAAAATATTTGTGCAACTGTAGTTAGCATTTCTTAAATCTCAAGTCCATCTTTCCTGTGAATTTGCAAGAGTTCTGTTCAGCTGGCCTTTGCCATAGGGACCTAGATAATCTATTTTTTAAACATTTACTTTCAGGGGCTGTGGAAATAGAGTATGTAGGTGTGTAACTTTGGGAGTGAGATGAGTTTAATTGTAGGAATTTAGTATAATTGAACACAAATTCCAGAAATCAAGCACAATATTAATACATAAAAAGTGTAAGGATGAATCAAAAGTACTTATGTATGGAAATAAAAATTTTAGAAAAAAGGAATTATTTATTTTAGGTCACTTTTAAAATCACTCACCATCTACTCATTAAGGCAGGTGCTTTCTCAAAGAGTAACCTCTTCTCACATACTTAGTAAATGTCAGGTGTGGGAAAGGGTGCTACTCCAAAAGTTCCATAGATATGAGTAAAATGACAAAGTAAGGATTAAATGGGAAAGTATAAAACAAGAAAAGATTGAAAGAAATAATATATGTAGGAGGAATATATCTGAAAGAGACTCTATACAAACAATATCACTGAGAGATTCACACTCTTTAGTGAAAATACAGCAAAGTAATTTGTCCTGATCAACATTGTTCTTGTCATGTCATTCCTAGACTTGAGATGATGGCATAAATTTTGCTTAGATGATGACATAGAATAGCTAAATCAGAAATAAAATAGAAATATCTCTTACACTACCACAATCATCTATATATTTATCTTAGCCTATATATAAAAAATTTATCTCTAGGTCATTCATACGTCCATTATGTTTACATCTCTGACCCAAAACAAAAAACTGAGATCAGTTAAAAACTTAGATCAGTCACATACCATCCTTCTCTTTGTATAAATGAGAAAAATAATGCTTTGGTTTGGTTTTTTGACATACACATAAAATACTTCATGAAATTCATGCACAAAAACATACTTGCTTTTCAATGCCCAATGTATTTTCTTTTTTACTTATTCTCTTCTAATCCTCTCACCAGATTTCTCTTATTAAAATATGATGATACTACAAAACTAGAAGGCTTCTGAGTTTTTCCTCTGATTGATAGCAAAATAACATAGTCCTGATCTGTTCCACTTACTTACATGGAATAGTAATCTATTCAGGCAGCAATTTCAATTATAATAATGTATTAGTCAGTGAATAAGTTTTGTTCCTTTGTAGAAGTCTAGCATAAACTCCGGTACTGATGAAACCCTTTTCTGCTTTCAGAATAAAAGACACATAATTCTTATGTGAACATTTCCTGATCTCTGAAAAATGGATATTTCTCACACAAAGTACTAATCTGAGAAAGCAAGACCCTTGAATTGCAAGCACTTATTTAATTCTCTTTTACTCTAATACTCTAAGTAGTACTCAACATTTTGAGACAGTTGAGACTGAAATGAGGGTAGCTGCCCTATGCACCTGTCCCTGTTAATCTCACCTCTACCTCTACCTTTGCTCTATAATTTTGTAATTCATTAAACCTTCTGAACTCTGAAACATTTTCCCTATTTTGAGGAGACAAATTTTTTGGGTTTATTTAAATTTTTTTGGTCATATATCATTCCCCCTTTTATCATTCCCCCTTTTTCCTATGCAGGATTCAAGTCTCTAGTGTATGGCCTATGAAGATATTTAGTTTCTTCAAGCATAAAGTACAAATTTTAATCTTAAGGAAATCTCAAAACAATAATTTATTTCAAAATGTGCTACAGGAAAAAAAAGGTTCAAATATATATATTTTTAACATGTCACTTTCCAAAGAAACCTCTTTATTGTAAGAGTAGCATTGGGCAAATATAATACTGGGAATTGAGCTAATCAAATATAGCGTGTTTGTGATGTCAAGATAACATTTTTCTCTGGTTTGTTGATGTTGTTTGGTGAAATACATGTTTTGGTTCGGGTTTTTGACTCAGCTGAGACATTTCAGATCAAAATTATGAGCTATACTATTTCAAATCAGTTAGTGATAGTTTCCAGCAAATGGCAGCTGAAGGGTTGTTCTAATCCATTTTCCCAACCCATGCAGTTTTCCCATTAGGCATCAGGCTCTTGTCATCATCCAGCATGGGGAAGTGCAGAAGAGAAAGAGGGAAGAGGTGGGAAATCCCTCTTCATTATTCATTTACCTTCAGGAAAACCATGCATTTTTAAGGAACATTTCAACAGTGCCATATGTACCATGGAAAATGAGAAGACCAAAAACAATAAAGAGCCTTCTTCCTAGGTCTTACTAAATGTAATCAGTTGTGGAAAGCTAACCATTAGTATCAACAAAGTCAAAAAACACAGCTTCTGGGTGTAACGAAAAACCCCAAAAAAACACAAAAAAACAACAACAACAACAAAAAAACACCCAGAGAGAAAAGGTGATTCAAACTTCCACTTCTTCCCAAGTTCCAGAAAACACATCCCCTGAAACAGATGCAAATTAGTGAAGCTCCCCTGTTGACACAGTGATTATCTAAGAGATATTTGACTAAGTTTGCAATCCATGTTTTGGTAAGACTTACACATTTCACTGAAGTCCTTAGACGAAATGTAAAAGAGATTCTTACTAGAATACTTATTGTTCTCCAAGTTAAGTTGTAAGAAAATGCAGGCTGACAATGCAAGAAGATGCAAAATGAGACACATCTTTCCCTTTAATAGCAAAATCTTCTAAACCATCCTTAAACCTTTTTCTCTTTTTCTTGGTTTTGGCTTTTTTTTCCTTTTTTCATACTGCACTTCAGGTTACCATTGTTTAACAATTTGCAATTTACACAGCAAAACAAATGTTACCAGCCATGTAAGTATCCCAAATCTGATAGTCAAATATTTTTTGCATCAAGTGAGATTAAACAGCTGTGTGATTTGAATAATTATATTTATATTTTTTAAGAGACCCCCCAAAAATTTAGGGGGATTAAAAGGACAGTTGTAATGTCAGTGTATAAAAATAAAATGAGATCATTACCACCAAATACTGTAGGAATAGAGAAGGATGAAAACTAACAGTTCAGCCATAATGATTTCGTTAGGATATGTATGTGCAGAGATGAAAGGAGAAGATCACTAACAGATCTCTAGTAAAACAGAAAGAGTGTGAAAGCAGCTAAATGTGGTATACTTAGAGAAACAAAAGTAGAAATGCTTCAGAAAATAAATAAAACCTAAATCTTTTACTCTGTTTAAAGCAGGGCACAAGCAAATGATAAAATACACTCTTTGTCAATTCACCTTGGAGTCATTGATCTCTTTTGCACATTGAACCTAATGAGGCAAGCAGGAGAAAATTGTAATGGGTCTTTCATGTACTTATTGCTGGATTTGGATTATTGTGTAGAACTAAATAGTATTTTCTATCAAAATGTCTTTCAAATAATGGCAGGATTATATTACAAATAAGATTATAAATATAATTTTATAATAATGAATTCCTGGGATTCTTTAACTATGAATAAATATATATTATGTCAGTTGTGTAAACAAACATGCCTCTTTTAACATAACTACATATTATTTATGAATATCATATCAGATGGTTAATTTTTGTGGGACTATGTTTTATATAGACATGAAAAATGAAACAGAAGACTTTTCCGTCCTCTAAGTAAATGGTTTTTTTATTCAATTTAGTGTTCTGCAGATCTATATGAGATATAGCTCAGCAATGGTTAAAATATCTTCTTAAGGGTTTATAATTTTATATCATATATCTTTGTAGTTCATTTGGAAATGATCAGTAATACTAGTCACATACATGCAGTGAAAGAGTCTGTATATACACAATTAGAAATGCCAAAATCTGTCTATACAATTTTTGTATACAATCATGAACAATGTTGATTATATAAACTAAGTAGTGATAGTTTTCATATATTCAGCAACGTGCCTAAAGTGTCTGCTATAAAACAATCCAGGAAGCATGGTACTGAAGTCACCTGGAAAACAGCCATTAGAAAGTGCTACAAGCAGGGATGATTCTGAGCTGCCTTCCAGAGATTGTGCTACTTCTCCCCTTTTTCCACTGCAGACCATTTCTAATCAAGGAGTGTTTTTTACTGCAAATGTGCTTTCAAATAAAAGAGCACAGAAATGGATCTACAGGCTGACACTGATTATGGATTGCTTCTGTACCAGTTTTCTTTTTAGAAGTCACCCAAAACAAAACAAACAACAAAACCCTAAGTCAAAAAATGACAACAAATCAAAACAAACAAACAAGCATAGAGCTTATTAAAGAACCCAACTAAATAGCAAGTTAAAATCTGTTACAGCTATGCACATCCATGCATATCTTCATTAGAACTATGACTGTAACTGTTCTCTTTTTGTAGATTGAGTAGGGCCAGAGCTCAGACTCAAATCCTTTCACAAAACCATTGTTTTGGAAAGGGAGTTAAACACAATATAAACATGACTTATGTAGTCCTACACTAGGAAACAAACAAACATTTTTCCTGCCTTCATGCCAGAGTTCAAAACCATGTGTAAAAATCAACAAGTTTCCTATCTAAACCAAATATTTTCAGCAAAAGTTTCCTTCTGTGTAGTCCCACACCTTAATCTTTTCAGGACATATTAACTGGGGTTAATAGTTGCAGCATAATAGCATCTCAGGGAACTTTTTAAGGCTTTTAAGCATAACTGTAGAAGCATGAATATTCATGTCCAGGAAGCCATGGTGTACATGCTGTATGAACACTTCTAACACTCTCAGTTCCCTTGATATTTCAGTAGCCTATTGTTTCATTTTCTTCAGTTATGCTTCCCAAACTATTGCTCAGTGCCAATCAAAATTCTTCAGGAACCTTCAGCATTAACCTTGACAGACCTTTCTTTGGAAGTAGAAAATTAAAAGGTTTCTGTTTATCAGACTCACCTTATACCCCCAAGACCTAGAATATTTGATTTATTTTTTTTTTCAAGCAATACAATGGGAATGAAGCCAGTCATGCCATCGAGTGTATGCAGACTCTCTAGACTGCTTCTTTTGCACATCCTGTTTGTTCCAATGCCTTTTTTCCACTTATATTTTCCCTGGCCACTTTGTCATTATGTCAATTGCTAACTGACAGAGTGGTGTGTGTGACAGAAATTTAGAAATATATTCACTTCATTGGCTCTATTATTTTAATGTCAGAATGCAGCTATGAAAAAAACGGCAGCATGAAAGCCAGATTTTCATTCCCCGAAACTGAAAAATTCAGGCACACCTGAGAAAATTACTTATCCTTTCCCATTATTTTTTCTCCCACAATAATCAAGACAATGTCTGTGAGATATTTCTCACATGACTTTATAGTGCCTGTAATTCCTTTATAATGTTATAGCTGATTAAGTGGGAATCCGACACAACAGACTTCCTGTTGAAGCTTTTTATTACATTAATTGTGCTGCTTTGTCTGATTGCTCAGAACTTCTGCCATACTTTCTATTAAAAGTAACTGGCTTCAGATTGGTCTTATTGCTGAGATAAAATCTACCCTGATTAGGTGACAAATGTACAGCTACATTTATAGGGGTTTGTATGTGAAAAAGCCATAGTTCTGCTATTAGTAGCTACTGAATTCTACCAGCTTAAATCTGGATCAGACTTTACAAGAGACGTGATCCAGAACTATTTTAATGTGTTAATAAAACTGCTATTTTAATTTCATTTTTTTATCAAATGTGTTGTCCTTTCAATCTGGCAGGACGTCAAGGAATCAGGGTGTATAAAATAAAGTCTAGTTTTCTCCACATAGATAAAGTGTCAAAGGATCAAAGTAAAAATGTTCTGGTATTATCTGCTTAACAAGGACAACAAAATAAACGAAAATGGGGACATTTGCTTCAGTACATAGCAGCAACTTGGATAACATCAAATATAGAACAGGGAGCCTGTGCTTTGGCCAATAGTAGATGTCAAGGCTTGGGCACCATGCCTGAAATGCTATTATTAGATTGGAAAAACAGATTTACTCAACATGTTACAGTCTTGTCTTCATTTTGTTACATGAACATATATTACACCGTGATGTGAAAAGGCTCTGATAAGGTTCAAAATAGTCTTGACTATCAGAGAGAAACATAACTATCCAAACTTGAAGTCTGGGCAGAAGTGGCAGTACCCTAAGCAAACCAGTAAGGCCTCACAAAGTATTTGAGCTCAGAATCCAAATAATCAAATAACATTTATGTACCTCACAAACCAATAAATATAAATATGCATGGATGTTAGAATTTCAGTTTTGTCATGTTAATAACAAAGAACAAAATCTTCCTCATCGGGAAACAAAGAAATCAAGGAAAGTGTTTGGAACTGGAAAGACTGGATTAAAATAAAATTAAATATTAAGAATAAAGTCAGTTAAGGAATAGTATTGTGTAAGCTAATATTTGTATACAGTTTAGGATGCATACATGTGTTTCTCTTGAAAGTTAAGATGCTAAGAATAAGACCTGGGTGTGGCCACCACTTTGCCCTTTCTGAGTAAGAAAGCCTCTTGCAACACCTCCTGGCTAATTGTCATTTGCCAGGTCTTACTGATTTAGTGCCCAGACATACTCCTAGATGTTTTACATAAGCAGTAACTGAGTCTATTGTTCTTTCTTAAATTCAGAATATGATAGACCATGATTTTCTCCACTGGATTACTGTAATGTGCTTCACTACCAGCTCAGCATCTATTTAGAAGACATTGGTCTAACAGAGAAAAAAAAAAAGAGAGTTCCATAACATTTTAGATAGTATTTTTAATGACATATAAAGAAATAGTTTTGCAAATTCATGTCTGTCTTCTCTTTCCAGTAGGTTGCTAGAGTACTGCTTCTGACTTTTGAGGGTCAAAATGACTTTGGGCAATGCACTCAGGAGAAGGTTTTTTCCCAATCCTACCAATTCTTCTAATTAATGAGAAGACAACTCAAAATCCTATGATGGGTGCAAAAAGAATTTTTTGGTCCCTAATTTTCCATAACGTTCCTGTAGCTCTCTTCCTTCTTACTCAAGGATAATGTGAAAGTGTTACCCTTATCAGATTTTGCAAAGCCAGTCATATTGAACAGATGTACGCAGAGAGTTGAGGTTTGTTGAGGAAGAGGCTTCATTTGGCGAGCTTAAAGGGCTGACAGTTTTCATTGCCAATAAATAGACTTTTGCTGACTGGTTGTTATATTTTGGCAAAAAATCTGTTGCTCTTTTATTTCTCTATGCTTAGGGATTATGGTTTTTTATTAATTGGTGGCCTGGTATCTTATATGGGTTTTGAAGAAGCATTTCTGCCCTGTAACTATAGAGATGTTATCTGCTCATTCACACTATGCAATGCTCAGAGAGTGTTCATATCAGACTGAAGGGTAGAGGATTCATACATGTGAACTGCAACTAAAAGAGATCATTAAATTAAAGAGTCCCTTGGCCATGATATAACATTCCAAGTCACTTCCATGCTGTTCCCATAATTCTTAGGTATATTAATTGGGAGGGAGGTGCTCCCTGTAGGCTATTGAAACTTCAAATTTAGGACCTTAGTCAGGCAAATGTCTTACAGATGTTTAAAGGAACTTTCCCCATTTTCTAAAAGAAGTTCTCTCTCATGTATGCAAAAAATGCAGAAATATTTCTAAATTATCATGTATGCGTGGTGAGATGAGATATCTGATCAGTGTATCAGTGCAACTCTGCTGACATTATATATGGCAAAATCCAATTTATTAGTCAATAGATGTTTTTCATTGACATTGGAGATTAGGGCTTCTTCCAAAAGTAGAAATTATTCTTATGACCTTAGACTTTCAGTCTAGTCAGACACCAATGCCAAGTTAAGCCTTTACTGAGCTGTGTTGATTATGAATATATTTGATATTTTCATTAATTTATTGGCACCTCAAGCAATTAAAACAGGAAGTAAACATTGTACTGTAACCATCAGTGGTTACAATTTCACTAAATACAAATAGAATAAACCCTGAAAGATTTTATGGTTTATTAACTCAGTAAACATATTAAAAACAATAAAGGAAAAAGAGGGGGGAAAAAAAGATGAAAGTAAGAGAAAATAATATTGCAAGGATGTAAGAGTCACCATCTTAATTGTACTCAGCAAGTATTGCTTTCCTGATGCTCACCAGTTACTCACATTTCAGAGAGATTTTCTGGTTTGACCTGATATTTAGAGGCGAACTAAAATCACAGAGCTTTCTTTTTTCCTTTTTTTTTCTTTGTTATTGTTTCTAGCCCTTAACTCTGACATTAATTTTGGACATTTCAACCACAAAAACTCTGAACCTGGCTAAAATCTTGATTCTTAATTCTGTGGAACACAGGACAATTTATACAATATATATTTTTTTTATAAATTGTAATTATGATTACATAATAACAATTTAGCTATATAAATAAAAACTATAGTAGTTTACAGATTAATAGACATGTCAAAATTGTACTCTAATTTAAAAATCCCAGAAGAATGAGTATAAAAGATGGAGATGGTTCACAACCTCTGTATCCTGTTTATATCTTCTTTTCTTGATGAGTTCTTTTCTGCAGGTATAGAGAAATGTCCACAGTAAGAAAACAATGCAAAGTAAAATAAAAAAACCTCTAGGCTCTCATATCTATCACATTTTCACATTTTAATAGGCATAGCATAAGACTTTGTTTTCCCTTCCATTCCCCTATCCCATCTCTCCAGAAAATAATTTAGCAAACAAAAAATTTACTGGGTATTCTGATTTCA